>NW_027102074.1:0-300000 GCF_035609145.1 Eleutherodactylus coqui
GTTAATTCTTTTGCACATAGAATTGAATAATCGAGTTGGGACCCATTAGCTTTTCCTATTTATGACATAATCAATGCTCGTGCCAAATTTCAAGTTTCTATGTGAGAAAATTGGATTCCGTACGTAAAATTTGAAGGCTAATTCTTTTGCACATAGAATTGAATAATCGAGTTAGGACCCATTAGCTTTTCTTATTTATGACATAATCAATGCCCGTGCCAAATTTTAAGTTTCTATGTGAGAAAATAACATTCCGTACGTAACATTTGGACGCTAATTATTTTGCGCATAGAATTAAATAACGGAGTTGGGACCCATTAGCTTTTCCTATTTATGACATAATCAATGCTCGTGCCAAATTTCAAGTTTCTATGTGAGAAAATTGGATTCCGTACGTAAAATTTGGATGCTAATTCTTTTGCACATAGAATTGAATAATCGAGTTGGGACCCATTAGCTTTTCCTATTTATGACATAATCAATGCTCGTGCCAAATTTCAAGTTTCTATGTGAGAAAATGACATTCCGTACGTAAAACTTGGACGCTAATTCTTTAGTGCCTAGAATTAAAAAACAGAGTTGGGACCCATTAGCTTTTCCTATTTTTGACATAATCAATGCTCGTGCCAAATTTCAAGTTTCTATGTGAGAAAATTGGATTCCGTACGTAAACTTTGGACGCTAATTCTTTTGCACATAGAATTGAATAATCGAGTTGGGACCCATTAGCTTTTCCTATTTATGACATAATCAATGCTCGTGCCAAATTTCACGTTTCTATGACACTGGAAAGTGAGAAAAATACATTCCATACGTAAAATTTTGACGCTAATTCTTTTGCACATAGAATTGAATAATCGAGTTAGGACCCATTAGCTTTTCCTATTTATGACATAATCAATGCTCGTGCCAAATTTCACGTTTCTATGACACTGCAAAGTGAGAAAAATACATTCCGTACGGAAAATTTTGACGCTATTTCTTTTGCGCATAGAATTGAATAATCGAGTTGAGACCCATTAGTTTTTCCTATTTTGAACATATACAATGCCCGTGCTAAATTTTAAGTTTCTATGTGAGAAAATTGGATTCTGTACGTAAAATTTGGACGCTAATTCTTTTGCGCATAGAATTGAATAATCGAGTTGGGACCCATTAGCTTTTCCTATTTATGACATAATCAATGCTCGTGCCAAATTTCAAGTTTCTATGTGAGAAAATTGGATTCCGTACGTAAAATTTGGAGGCTAATTCTTTTGCACATAGAGTTGAAAAATCGAGTTGGGACCCATTAGCTTTTCCTATTTATGACATAATCAATGCTCGTGCCAAATTTCAAGTTTCTATGTGAGAAAATTGGATTCCGTACATAAAATTTGGAGGCTAATTCTTTTGCACATAGAATTGAATAATCGAGTTGGGACCCATTAGCTTTTCCTATTTATAACATAATCAATGCTCGTGCCAAATTTCACGTTTCTATGACACTGGAAAGTGAGAAAAATACATTCCGTACGTAAAATTTTGACGCTAATTCTTTTGCGCATAGAATTGAATAATCGAGTTGGGACCCATTAGTTTTTCCTATTTAGAACATATTCAATGCCCGTGCCAAATTTTACGTTTCTATGTGAGAAAATTACATTCCGTACGTAACATTTGGACGCTAATTCTTTTGCGCATAGAATTAAATAACGGAGTTGGGACCCATTAGCTTTTCCTATTTATGACATAATCAATGCTCGTGCCAAATTTCAAGTTTCTATGTGAGAAAATTGGATTCCGTACGTAAAATTTGGATGCTAATTCTTTTGCACATAAAATTGAATAATCGAGTTGGGACCCATTAGCTTTTCCTATTTATGACATAATCAATGCTCGTGCCAAATTTCACGTTTCTATGACACTGGAAAGTGAGAAAAATACATTCCGTACGTTAAATTTTGATGCTAATTCTTTTGCGCATAGAATTGAATAATCGAGTTGGGACCCATTAGCTTTTCCTATTTATGACATAATCAATGCTCGTGCCAAATTTCAAGTTTCTATGTGAGAAAATTGGATTCCGTACGTAAAATTTGAAGGCTAATTCTTTTGCACATAGAATTGAATAATCGAGTTGGGACCCATTAGCTTTTCCTATTTATGACATAATCAATGCTCGTGCCAAATTTCAAGTTTCTACATGAGAAAATTGGATTCCGTACGTAAAATTTGAAGGCTAATTCTTTTGCACATAGAATTGAATAATCGAGTTAGGACCCATTAGCTTTTCTTATTTATGACATAATCAATGCCCGTGCCAAATTTTAAGTTTCTATGTGAGAAAATTACATTCCGTACGTAACATTTGGACGCTAATTCTTTTGCGCATAGAATTAAATAACGGAGTTGGGACCCATTAGCTTTTCCTATTTATGACATAATCAATGCTCGTGCCAAATTTCAAGTTTCTATGTGAGAAAATTGGATTCTGTATGTAAAATTTAGACGCTATTTCTTTTGCACATATAATTGAATAATCTAGTTAGGACCCATTAGCTTTTCCTATTTATGACATAATCAATGCCCGTGCCAAATTTTAAGTTTCTATGTGAGAAAATTACATTCAATACGTAAAACTTGGACGCTAATTCTTTTGTGCCTAGAATTAAATAACAGAGTTGGGACCCTTTAGCTTTTCCTATTTATGACATAATCAATGCCCGTGCCAAATTTCAAGTTTCTATGTGAGAAAATTGGATTCCGTACATAAAATTTGGAGGCTAATTCTTTTGCACATAGAATTGAATAATCGAGTTGGGACCCATTAGCTTTTCCTATTTATGACATAATCAATGCTCGTGCCAAATTTCAAGTTTCTATGTGAGAAAATTGGATTCCGTACGTAAACTTTGGACGCTAATTCTTTTGCACATAGAATTGAATAATCGAGTTGGGACCCATTAGCTTTTCCTATTTATGACATAATCAATGCTCGTGCCAAATTTCACGTTTCTATGACACTGGAAAGTGAGAAAAATACATTCCATACGTAAAATTTTGACGCTAATTCTTTTGCACATAGAATTGAATAATCGAGTTAGGACCCATTAGCTTTTCCTATTTATGACATAATCAATGCTCGTGCCAAATTTCACGTTTCTATGACACTGGAAAGTGAGAAAAATACATTCCGTACGGAAAATTTTGACGCTATTTCTTTTGCGCATAGAATTGAATAATCGAGTTGAGACCCATTAGTTTTTCCTATTTTGAACATATACAATGCCCGTGCCAAATTTTAAGTTTCTATGTGAGAAAATTGGATTCTGTACGTAAAATTTGGACGCTAATTCTTTTGCGCATAGAATTGAATAATCGAGTTGGGACCCATTAGCTTTTCCTATTTATGACATAATCAATGCTCGTGCCAAATTTCAAGTTTCTATGTGAGAAAATTGGATTCCGTACGTAAAATTTGGAGGCTAATTCTTTTGCACATAGAGTTTAAAAATCGAGTTGGGACCCATTAGCTTTTCCTATTTATGACATAATCAATGCTCGTGCCAAATTTCAAGTTTCTATGTGAGAAAATTGGATTCCGTACATAAAATTTGGAGGCTAATTCTTTTGCACATAGAATTGAATAATCGAGTTGGACCCATTAGCTTTTCCTATTTATAACATAATCAATGCTCGTGCCAAATTTCACGTTTCTATGACACTGGAAGGTGAGAAAAATACATTCCGTACGTTAAATTTTGACGCTAATTCTTTTGCGCATAGAATTGAATAATCGAGTTGGGACCCATTAGTTTTTCCTATTTAGAACATATTCAATGCCCGTGCCAAATTTTACGTTTCTATGTGAGAAAATTGGATTGTGTACGTAAAATTTGGACGCTAATTCTTTTGCGCATAGAATTGAATAATCGAGTTGGGACTTATTAGCTTTTCCTATTTATGACATAATCAATGCTCGTGCCAAATTTCAAGTTTCTATGTGAGAAAATTGGATTCCGTACGTAAAATTTGGATGCTAATTCTTTTGCACATAGAATTGAATAATCGAGTTGGGACCCATTAGCTTTTCCTATTTATGACATAATCAATGCTCGTGCCAAATTTCAAGTTTCTATGTGAGAAAATTGGATTCCGTACGTAAACTTTGGACGCTAATTCTTTTGCACATAGAATTGAATAATCGAGTTGGGACCCATTAGCTTTTCCTATTTATGACATAATCAATGCTCATGCCAAATTTCACGTTTCTATGACACTGGAAAGTGAGAAAAATACATTCCATACGTAAAATTTTGACGCTAATTCTTTTGCACATAGAATTGAATAATCGAGTTAGGACCCATTAGCTTTTCCTATTTATGACATAATCAATGCTCGTGCCAAATTTCACGTTTCTATGACACTGGAAAGTGAGAAAAATACATTCCGTACGGAAAATTTTGACGCTATTTCTTTTGCGCATAGAATTGAATAATCGAGTTGAGACCCATTAGTTTTTCCTATTTTGAACATATACAATGCCCGTGCTAAATTTTAAGTTTCTATGTGAGAAAATTGGATTCTGTACGTAAAATTTGGACGCTAATTCTTTTGCGCATAGAATTGAATAATCCAGTTGGGACCCATTAGCTTTTCCTATTTATGACATAATCAATGCTCGTGCCAAATTTCAAGTTTCTATGTGAGAAAATTGGATTCCGTACGTAAAATTTGGAGGCTAATTCTTTTGCACATAGAGTTGAAAAATCGAGTTGGGACCCATTAGCTTTTCCTATTTATGACATAATCAATGCTCGTGCCAAATTTCAAGTTTCTATGTGAGAAAATTGGATTCCGTACATAAAATTTGGAGGCTAATTCTTTTGCACATAGAATTGAATAATCGAGTTGGACCCATTAGCTTTTCCTATTTATAACATAATCAATGCTCGTGCCAAATTTCACGTTTCTATGACACTGGAAAGTGAGAAAAATACATTCCGTACGTTAAATTTTGACGCTAATTCTTTTGCGCATAGAATTGAATAATCGAGTTGGGACCCATTAGTTTTTCCTATTTAGAACATATTCAATGCCCGTGCCAAATTTTACGTTTCTATGTGAGAAAATTGGATTGTGTACGTAAAATTTGGACGCTAATTCTTTTGCGCATAGAATTGAATAATCGAGTTGGGACCCATTAGCTTTTCCTATTTATGACATAATCAATGCTCGTGCCAAATTTCAAGTTTCTATGTGAGAAAATTGGATTCCGTACGTAAAATTTGGAGGTTAATTCTTTTGCACATAGAATTGAATAATCGAGTTGGGACCCATTAGCTTTTCCTATTTATGACATAATCAATGCTCGTGCCAAATTTCAAGTTTCTATGTGAGAAAATTGGATTCCGTACGTAAAATTTGAAGGCTAATTCTTTTGCACATAGAATTGAATAATCGAGTTAGGACCCATTAGCTTTTCTTATTTATGACATAATCAATGCCCGTGCCAAATTTTAAGTTTCTATGTGAGAAAATAACATTCCGTACGTAACATTTGGACGCTAATTATTTTGCGCATAGAATTAAATAACGGAGTTGGGACCCATTAGCTTTTCCTATTTATGACATAATCAATGCTCGTGCCAAATTTCAAGTTTCTATGTGAGAAAATTGGATTCCGTACGTAAAATTTGGATGCTAATTCTTTTGCACATAGAATTGAATAATCGAGTTGGGACCCATTAGCTTTTCCTATTTATGACATAATCAATGCTCGTGCCAAATTTCAAGTTTCTATGTGAGAAAATTGGATTCCGTACGTAAACTTTGGACGCTAATTCTTTTGCACATAGAATTGAATAATCGAGTTGGGACGCATTAGCTTTTCCTATTTATGACATAATCAATGCTTGTGCCAAATTTCACGTTTCTATGACACTGGAAAGTGAGAAAAATACATTCCATACGTTAAATTTTGACGCTAATTCTTTTGCACATAGAATTGAATAATCGAGTTAGGACCCATTAGCTTTTCCTATTTATGACATAATCAATGCTCGTGCCAAATTTCACGTTTCTATGACACTGGAAAGTGAGAAAAATACATTCCGTATGGAAAATTTTGACGCTAATTCTTTTGCGCATAGAATTGAATAATCGAGTTGAGACCCATTAGTTTTTCCTATTTTGAACATATACAATGCCCGTGCCAAATTTTAAGTTTCTATGTGAGAAAATTGGATTCTGTACGTAAAATTTGGAGGCTAATTCTTTGCACATAGAGTTGAAAAATCGAGTTGGGACCCATTAGCTTTTCCTATTTATGACATAATCAATGCTCGTGCCAAATTTCAAGTTTCTATGTGAGAAAATTGGATTCTGTATGTAAAATTTAGACGCTATTTCTTTTGCACATATAATTGAATAATCTAGTTAGGACCCATTAGCTTTTCCTATTTATGACATAATCAATGCCCGTGCCAAATTTTAAGTTTCTATGTGAGAAAATTACATTCAATACGTAAAACTTGGACGCTAATTCTTTTGTGCCTAGAATTAAATAACGGAGTTGGGACCTTTTAGCTTTTCCTATTTATGACATAATCAATGCCCGTGCCAAATTTCAAGTTTCTATGTGAGAAAATTGGATTCCGTACATAAAATTTGGAGGCTAATTCTTTTGCACATAGAATTGAATAATCGAGTTGAGACCCATTAGCTTTTCCTATTTATGACATAATCAATGCTCGTGCCAAATTTCAAGTTTCTATGTGAGAAAATTGGATTCCGTACGTAAAATTTGGAGGCTAATTCTTTTGCACATAGAATTGAAAAATCGAGTTGGGACCCATTAGCTTTTCCTATTTATGACATAATCAATGCTCGTGCCAAATTTCAAGTTTCTATGTGAGAAAATTGGATTCCGTACATAAAATTTGGACACTAATTCTTTTGCACATAGAATTGAATAATCGAGTTGGGACCCATTAGCTTTTCCTATTTATGACACAATCAATGCTCGTGCCAAATTTCACGTTTCCATGACACTGGAAAGTGAGAACAATACATTCCGTACGTAAAATTTTGACGCTAATTCTTTTGCGCATAGAATTAAATAATCGAGTTAGGACCCATTAGTTTTTCCTATTTAGAACATATTCAATGCCCGTGCCAAATTTTAAGTTTCTATGTGAGAAAATTCGATTGTGTACATAAAATTTGGACGCTAATTCTTTTGCGCATAGAAATGAATAATCGAGTTGGGACCCATTAGCTTTTCCTATTTATGATATAATGAATGCTCGTGCCAAATTTCAAGTTTCTATGTGAGAAAATTGGATTCCGTACGTAAAATTTGGAGGCTAATTCTTTTGCACATAGAATTGAATAATCGAGTTGGGACCCATTAGCTTTTCCTATTTATGACATAATCAATGCTCGTGCCAAATTTCAAGTTTCTATGTGAGAAAATTGGATTCCGTACGTAAAATTTGAAGGCTAATTCTTTTGCACATAGAATTGAATAATCGAGTTAGGACTAGAGATGAGCGAACGCGTTCGTCCGAGCTTGATATTCGTGCGAATATTAGGGTGTTCGGGATGTTCGTTATTCGTGACGAACACCATGCGGTGTTCTGGTTACTTTCACTTCCTTCCCTGAGACGTTAGCGCGCTTTTCTGGCCAATTGAAAGACAGGGAAGGCATTACAACTCCCCCCTGCAACGTTTAAGCCCTATACCACCCCCCTGCTGTGAGTGGCTGGCGAGATCAGGTGTTCGCCTAATATAAAAGTCGGCCCCTCCCGCGGCTCGCCTCAGATGCGGTGTGAGTTAGATGAGGGACAGTGCTGTTTATACCGGAGCTGCTGTAGGGAAAGAATTGGTAGTTAGTGTAGGCTTCAAGACCCCCCAAAGGTCCTTATTAGGGCCACTGATAGCTGTGTGTTGGCTGCTGTTAGCAGTGGGATTTTTGTTTTCTCAAAATCGCCTCTGCAGACCGTTGCACCTGGCATTAGGGACAGAAGTGCTGCATAGGCAGGGAGAGTGTTAGGAGTGAGTGTAGCCTTCAAGAACCTCAACGGTCCTTTCTAGGGCCATATTTATCCGTGTGCAGTACTGTCCAGGCTGCTGTTGGCTGTGCTGCATTTTCTTTGGGCTTCTCAAAATCGCCTCTGCAGAGCATTCCACCCTCCATTGATACTGCAGGGAAAGAATTGTATAGGCAGGGCCACAACACAGTTATTATTCATAGAATATACGCAGTGCTGCCTGTTGGTGGGAAAAAACTGAAAACAAATCTATTTGTCCAGCCTCTGTCCGTCCTTACGGGCGGTGGACACGTGTGAGCTGCGTGAAAAACATTGCTAAATCATACGCAGCCAGCTACGCTTTACTGCTGGGTTCGCCATTTGCTTTCCTTAATTGGGAAAAAAAATACCTGCTCTCCAAGAGTTATAATAACTCTGCTACCCTCACGTTCTGTGACACATAAGCAGGGACACAGCACAGTTATTAAACTTCTCAGGTTCATTGAATATACGCAGTGCTGCCTGTTGGTGGGAAAAAACTGAAAAGAAATCTATTTGTCCAGCCTGTGTCCGTCCTTACGCCTGTGGAGACGTGTGAGCTGCGTGAAAAACATTGCTAAATCATACGCACCCAGCTACGCTTTACTGCTGGCTTCGCCATTTGCTTTCCTTAATTGGGAAAAAAAATACCTGCTCTCCAAGAGTTATAATAACTCTGCTACCCTCACGTTCTGTGACACATAAGCAGGGACACAGCACAGTTATTAAACTTCTCAGGTTCATTGAATATACGCAGTGCTGCCTGTTGGTGGGAAAAAACTGAAAACAAATCTATTTGTCCAGCCTCTGTCCGTCCTTACGGGCGGTGGACACGTGTGAGCTGCGTGAAAAACATTGCTAAATCATACGCAGCCAGCTACGCTTTACTGCTGGGTTCGCCATTTGCTTTCCTTAATTGGGAAAAAAAATACCTGCTCTCCAAGAGTTATAATAACTCTGCTACCCTCACGTTCTGTGACACATAAGCAGGGACACAGCACAGTTATTAAACTTCTCAGGTTCATAGAATATACGCAGTGCTGCCTGTTGGTGGGAAAAAACTGAAAACAAATCTATTTGTCCAGCCTCTGTCCGTCCTTACGGGCGGTGGACACGTGTGAGCTGCGTGAAAAACATTGCTAAATCATACGCAGCCAGCTACGCTTTACTGCTGGCTTCGCCATTTGCTTTCCTTAATTGGGAAAAAAAATACCTGCTCTCCAAGAGTTATAATAACTCTGCTACCCTCACGTTCTGTGACACATAAGCAGGGACACAGCACAGTTATTAAACTTCTCAGGTTCATTGAATATACGCAGTGCTGCCTGTTGGTGGGAAAAAACTGAAAACAAATCTATTTGTCCAGCCTCTGTCCGTCCTTACGGGCGGTGGACACGTGTGAGCTGCGTGAAAAACATTGCTAAATCATACGCAGCCAGCTACGCTTTACTGCTGGGTTCGCCATTTGCTTTCCTTAATTGGGAAAAAAAATACCTGCTCTCCAAGAGTTATAATAACTCTGCTACCCTCACGTTCTGTGACACATAAGCAGGGACACAGCACAGTTATTAAACTTCTCAGGTTCATAGAATATACGCAGTGCTGCCTGTTGGTGGGAAAAAACTGAAAACAAATCTATTTGTCCAGCCTCTGTCCGTCCTTACGGGCGGTGGACACGTGTGAGCTGCGTGAAAAACATTGCTAAATCATACGCAGCCAGCTACGCTTTACTGCTGGGTTCGCCATTTGCTTTCCTTAATTGGGAAAAAAAATACCTGCTCTCCAAGAGTTATAATAACTCTGCTACCCTCACGTTCTGTGACACATAAGCAGGGACACAGCACAGTTATTAAACTTCTCAGGTTCATTGAATATACGCAGTGCTGCCTGTTGGTGGGAAAAAACTGAAAACAAATCTATTTGTCCAGCCTCTGTCCGTCCTTACGGGCGGTGGACACGTGTGAGCTGCGTGAAAAACATTGCTAAATCATACGCAGCCAGCTACGCTTTACTGCTGGGTTCGCCATTTGCTTTCCTTAATTGGGAAAAAAAATACCTGCTCTCCAAGAGTTATAATAACTCTGCTACCCTCACGTTCTGTGACACATAAGCAGGGACACAGCACAGTTATTAAACTTCTCAGGTTCATTGAATATACGCAGTGCTGCCTGTTGGTGGGAAAAAACTGAAAACAAATCTATTTGTCCAGCCTCTGTCCGTCCTTACGCCTGTGGAGACGTGTGAGCTGCGTGAAAAACATTGCTAAATCATACGCACCCAGCTACGCTTTACTGCTGGCTTCGCCATTTGCTTTCCTTAATTGGGAAAAAAAATACCTGCTCTCCAAGAGTTATAATAACTCTGCTACCCTCACGTTCTGTGACACATAAGCAGGGACACAGCACAGTTATTAAACTTCTCAGGTTCATTGAATATACGCAGTGCTGCCTGTTGGTGGGAAAAAACTGAAAAGAAATCTATTTGTCCAGCCTGTGTCCGTCCTTACGCCTGTGGAGACGTGTGAGCTGCGTGAAAAACATTGCTAAATCATACGCACCCAGCTACGCTTTACTGCTGGCTTCGCCATTTGCTTTCCTTAATTGGGAAAAAAAATACCTGCTCTCCAAGAGTTATAATAACTCTGCTACCCTCACGTTCTGTGACACATAAGCAGGGACACAGCACAGTTATTAAACTTCTCAGGTTCATTGAATATACGCAGTGCTGCCTGTTGGTGGGAAAAAACTGAAAAGAAATCTATTTGTCCAGCCTGTGTCCGTCCTTACGCCTGTGGAGACGTGTGAGCTGCGTGAAAAACATTGCTAAATCATACGCACCCAGCTACGCTTTACTGCTGGCTTCGCCATTTGCTTTCCTTAATTGGGAAAAAAAATACCTGCTCTCCAAGAGTTATAATAACTCTGCTACCCTCACGTTCTGTGACACATAAGCAGGGACACAGCACAGTTATTAAACTTCTCAGGTTCATTGAATATACGCAGTGCTGCCTGTTGGTGGGAAAAAACTGAAAAGAAATCTATTTGTCCAGCCTGTGTCCGTCCTTACGCCTGTGGAGACGTGTGAGCTGCGTGAAAAACATTGCTAAATCATACGCACCCAGCTACGCTTTACTGCTGGCTTCGCCATTTGCTTTCCTTAATTGGGAAAAAAAAATACCTGCTCTGCCACAGTTAATAACTCTGCTACCCTCACGTTCTGTGACACATAAGCAGGGACACAGCACAGTAATAAAACTTAGATAATTCATTCACTAGAGGCAGTGGGGCCTTTCGTTTTCCAAAAAGGGCAAAAATTATATTTGGCCTGCAGTCTTGCGCCAATTTATTTCCTGCCTGGGAAATCTAATCACTGGTAATACAGCATGCTGAGGGGTAGGGGTAAGCCTAGTGGACGTGGACGTGGACGTGGCCGAGGACGCGGAGGGCCAAGTGAGGGTGTGGGCACAGGCCAAGCTCCTGATCCAGGTGTGTCGCAGCTGTCTGCTGCGCGATTAGGAGAGAGGCACGTTTCTGGCGTCCCCACATTCATCGCCCAATTAATGGGTCCACGCGGGAGACGGTTATTAGAAAATGAGCAGTGTGAGCAGGTCCTGTCCTGGATGGCAGAAAGTGCTTCGAGCAACCTATCGTCTACCCGCAGTTCTGCGCCGTCCACTGCTGCCAATCCGAATCCTCTGTCTGCTGCTCCTCCTTCCTCCCAGCCTCCTCACTCCACTACAATGACACCTGCTCAGGAGCGGGAACACTCCCAGGAACTGTTCTCGGGCCCCTGCTTAGATTGGGCAGCAGCGGTTCCTCTCCCACCAGAGGAGTTTATCGTCACTGATGCCCAACCATTCGAAAGTTCCCGGGGTCCGGGGGAAGAGGCTGGGGACTTCCGCCAACTGTCTCAACAACTTTGTGTGGGTGAGGAGGACGATGACGATCAGACACAGTTGTCTTGCAGTGAGGTAGTAGTAAGGGCAGTAAGTCCCAGGGAGCAGCGCACAGAGGATTCGGAGGAAGAGCAGCAGGACGATGAGGTGACTGACCCCACCTGGTGTGCAACGCTTACTCAGGAGGACAGGTCTTCAGAGGGGGAGTCAAGGGCATCAGCAGGGCAGGTTGCAAGAGGCAGTGCGGTGGCCAGGGGTAGAGGCAGGGCCAGACCGAATAATCCACCAAGTGTTTCCCAAAGCGCCCCCTCGCGCCATGCCACCCTGCGGAGGCCGAGGTGCTCTAAGGTCTGGCAGTTTTTCACAGAGACGCCTGACGACCGACGAACAGTGGTGTGCAACCTTTGTCGCGCAAAGCTCAGCCGGGGAGCCAACACCAACAGCCTCACCACCACCACCATGCGCAGACATATGATGGCCAAGCACCCCACAAGGTGGGACGAAGGCCGTTCACCGCCTCCGGTTTGCACCCCTGCCTCTCCCCCTGTGCCCCAACCTGCCACTGAGATGCAACCCCCCTCTCAGGACACAGGCACTACCGCCTCATGGCCTGCACCCACACCCTCATCTCCGCTGTCCTCGGCCCCATCCAGCAGTGTAGTTCAGCGCACCGTTCAGCCGTCGCTTGCGCAAGTGTTCGAGCGCAAGCGCAAGTACGCCGCCACGCACCCGCACGCTCAAACGTTAACCGTCCGCATCGCAAAATTCATCAGCCTTGAGATGCTGCCGTATAGGGTTGTGGAAACGGAGTCCTTCAAAAGTATCATGGAGGCGGCGGCCCCGCGCTACTCAGTTCCCAGTCGCCACTACTTTTCCCGATGTGCCGTCCCAGCCCTGCACGACCACGTCTCCCGCAACATTGTGCGCGCCCTCACCAACGCGGTTACTGCCACGGTCCACTTAACTACGGACACGTGGACAAGCACAGGCGGGCAGGGCCACTACATCTCCCTGACGGCACATTGGGTGAATTTAGTGGAGGCTGGGACAGAGTCAGAGCCTGGGACCGCTCACGTCCTACCCACCCCCAGAATTGCGGGCCCCAGCTCGGTGGTGGTATCTGCGGAGGTGTATGCTTCCTCCACTAAAGCACCCTCCTCCTCCTCCTCCTCCTCTGTCTCACAATCAAGATGTGTTAGCAGCAGCATGTCGCCAGCAGTCGGTGTCGCGCGGTGTGGCAGCACAGCGGTGGGCAAGCGTCAGCAGGCCGTGCTGAAACTACTCAGCTTAGGCGATAAGAGGCACACGGCCCACGAACTGCTGCAGGGTCTGACACAGCAGACCGACCGCTGGCTTGCGCCGCTGAGCCTCCAACCGGGCATGGTCGTGTGTGACAACGGCCGTAACCTGGTGGCGGCTCTGCAGCTCGGCAGCCTCACGCACGTGCCATGCCTGGCCCACGTCTTTAATTTGGTGGTTCAGCGGTTTCTGAAAAGCTACCCACGCTTGTCAGACCTGCTCGTAAAGGCGCGCCGGCTCTGCGCACATTTCCGCAAGTCCCACACGGACGCTGCCACCCTGCGCACCCTGCAACATCACTTTAAGCTGCCAGTGCACCGACTGCTGTGCGACGTGCCCACACGGTGGAACTCTACGCTCCACATGTTGGCCAGGCTCTATGAACAGCGTAGAGCTATAGTCGAATACCAACTCCAACATGGGCGGCGCAGTGGGAGTCAGCCTCCTCAATTCCTTTCAGAAGAGTGGGCCTGGTTGGCAGACATCTGCCATGTCCTTGGTAATTTTGAGGAGTCTACCCAGGTGGTGAGCGGCGATGCTACAATCATTAGCGTCACCATTCCTCTGCTATGCATCTTGAGAAATTCCCTGCAAACCATAAAGGCAGCTGCTTTGCGCTCGGAAACGGGGGCGGGGGAAGACAGTATGCCGCTGGATAGTCAGGGCACCCTCCTGTCTATTTATCAGCGCGTACAGGAGGAGGAGGAGGAGGAGCATGAGGAGGAGGGGGAAGAGACAGCTTGGGCCGCTGCTGACGGTACACCGGCTGATTGCCTGTCATCCTTTCAGCGTGTATGGCCTGAGGAGGAGGAGGAGGAGGAGGAGGAGGATCCTGAAAGTGATCTTCCTAGTGAAGACAGCCATGTGTTGCGTACAGGTACCCTGGCACACATGGCTGACTTCATGTTAGGATGCCTTTCTCGTGACCCTCGCGTTGCACGCATTCTGGCCACTACGGATTACTGGGTGTACACACTGCTCGATCCACGGTATAAGGAGAACCTGCCCACTCTGATTCCCGAAGAGGAAAGGGGTTCGAGAGTGTTGCTATACCACAGGACCCTTGCGGACAAGCTGATGGTAAAATTCCCAGCCGACAGCGCTAGTGGCAGAAGGCGCAGTTCCGAGGGCCATGTTGCAGGGGATGTGCGTAGATCGAGCAGCATGTACATCCCAGGCAGTGCAACAGTCTTTAAGGGCCTGGCCAGCTTTATGGCTCCCCACCAAGACTGTGTCACCGCTCCCCAGTCACGGCTGAGTCGGCGGGAGCACTGCAAAAGGATGGTGAGGGAGTACGTAGCGGATCGCACGACCATCCTTGGTGACGCCTCTGCCCCCTACAACTACTGGGTGTCGAAGCTGGACACGTGGCCTGAACTAGCCCTGTATGCCCTTGAGGTGCTTGCTTGTCCTGCGGCTAGCGTGTTGTCGGAGAGGGTGTTTAGTGCGGCTGGGGGAATCATCACAGATAAGCGTAGCCGCTTGTCAACCGACAGTGCCGACAGGCTAACACTCATCAAGATGAACAAAGGCTGGATTTCCCCAGACTTCTGTTCTCCACCAGCGGACAGCAGCGATACGTAAGCAATACGTAGGCTGCACCCGCGGATGGAAGCTACGTTCTCTCTCACCATCCAAAACGGGGACATTTCTGCTTCATCAATCTGTGTCTAATATTCCTCCTCCTCCTCCTCCTGCTCCTCCTCCTGAAACCTCACGTAATCACGCTGAACGGGCAATTTTTCTTAGGGCCACAAGGCTCACTCAAATAATTTTTCTGAACAATTTTTATAAGTTTCAATGCGCTTAAAAGCATTGGAACTTTAACTTGAACCAATTTTTCGTTACACTGGGCTGCCTCCAGGCCTAGTTACCACTTAAGCCACATTAACCAAAGCGATTAATGGGTTTCACCTGCCCTCTTGGCTGGCCATGGCCAATTTTTGGGATGTACATTAGTACTGTTGATACAGCAATTTTTGTGGGCCCTCGCCTACAGTGTAATCAAATTAATTTTTAGCCCACCTGCATTACAGCTGACGTTACCTCAGCTGTGTTGGGCAATGCAATGGGATATTTTTGTGTACCGCCGGTGGGTTCCAGGGAGCCACCCATGCTGTAGGTGCACACTGAGTTTTTAATACTTCTGTACACTTCTAAAGAACCCGTCTGACTGGGGCATGCAGTGTGGGCCGAAGCCCACCTGTATTACGCACGACATTACTACCTCAGCTGTGTTGGGCAATGCAATGGGATATTTCTATGTACCGGCCGTGGCTTCCTGGCACCCACCCAGGCAGTGGGTCCACAGGGAGTTAAACCTACATGTGTCCACTTGTAAAGAACCCCAGTCTGACTGGGGCATGCAGTGTGGGCCGAAGCCCACCTGCATTACGCACGACATTACTACCTCAGCTGTGTTGGGCAATGCAATGGGATATTTTTGTGTACCGCCGGTGGGTTCCAGGGAGCCACCCATGCTGTAGGTGCACACTGAGTTTTTAATACTTCTGTACACTTCTAAAGAACCCGTCTGACTGGGGCATGCAGTGTGGGCCGAAGCCCACCTGTATTACGCACGACATTACTACCTCAGCTGTGTTGGGCAATGCAATGGGATATTTCTATGTACCGCCGGTGGCTTCCTGGCACCCACCCAGGCAGTGGGTCCACAGGGAGTTAAACCTACATGTGTCCACTTGTAAAGAACCCCAGTCTGACTGGGGCATGCAGTGTGGGCCGAAACCCACCTGCATTAACCCTTTCCAGTCCACTGTGTGACCTGTGAAGACATTAGGGTTTAAGGCTGTACAGCTCCGTTGTTGGTAGACGTCCGTCGGGGTTCTCTTACTGTATATTGCCAGCCTCTCTGCTGTCGGAGCCTATCCTACGTGTCAGCTCATGCAGTACTGGCTTTAGCCAGCATATAGCGCCGTTGTATAACAGCAGAAAAAGAGTAAGCCCCCTAGGAAAACCATATACAAATTGGATTGGAAAGGGTTAAGCACAACATTACTACCTCAGCTGTGTTGGGCAATGCAATGGGATATTTCTATGTACCGCCGGTGGCTTCCTGGCACCCACCCATGCTGTAGGTGCACACGGAGTTTTTACTACATCTGTACACTTATAAAGAACCCCAGTCAGACTGGGGCATGCAGTGTGGGCCGAAGCCCACCTGCATTAAGCACGACATTACTACCTCAGCTGTGTTGGGCAATGCAATGGGATATTTCTGTGTACCGCCGGTGGGTTCCAGGGAGCCACCCAAGCTGTGGGTCGACAGGGACTTCACAATAGGGAGTTGTACCTGCCTGTGTCTATGAATTAAAAAGCCCGGTCTGACTGGGGCATGCAGACACCTTGACAGAATGAATAGTGTGTGGCACATAGGTTCCCCATTGCTATGCCCACGTGTGCAGCTCCTGATGGCGGTGGCACAGGATTCTATTTCTCATTGCTTCTGTACAGCATTGTGGGCTATCGCTCCGCCACTTTTAAAGAGGGTCGCTGCCTAGCCGTGCCAACCTCTGCAGTGTGTGCCTGCGGTCCCTCGTCATGGCAGACGCAATTCTAAATAGACATGAGCGTGGTGTGGCATGAGGGCAGCTGAAGGCTGCGCAGGGACACTTTGGTGTGCGCTGTGGGGGGGAGGGGGGGCGGTTGGGCAGCATGTAACCCAGGAGAAGTGTCAGTGGAGTGTCATGATTGTGATTGTGCTTTGTTGGAGGTAGTGTGGTGCTTAGCAAAGGTATGCCATGCTAATGAGGGGCTTTTCAGAAGTAAAAGTTGTTGGGAGGGGGGGGGCCCACTCTTGCCGGTATTGTGGCTTAATAGTGGGACCTGTGAACTTGAGATGCAGCCCAACATGTAGCCCCTCGCCTGCCCTATCCGTCACTGTGTCATTCCCATCACTTTCCTGAATTGCCCAGATTTTCACACATGAAAACCTTAGCGAGCATCGGCGAAATACAAAAATGTTCTGGTCGCCCATTGACTTCAATGGGGTTCGTTGTTCGAAACGAACCCTCGAGCATCACGGGAAGTTCGTTACGAATAACGAACACCCGAAAATTTTGGTGTTCGCTCATCTCTAGTTAGGACCCATTAGCTTTTCTTATTTATGACATAATCAATGCCCGTGCCAAATTTTAAGTTTCTATGTGAGAAATTTACATTCCGTACGTAACATTTGGACGCTAATTCTTTTGCGCATAGAATTAAATAACGGAGTTGGGACCCATTAGCTTTTCCTATTTATGACATAATCAATGCTCGTGCCAAATTTCGAGTTTCTATGTGAGAAAATTGGATTCTGTATGTAAAATTTGGACGCTAATTCTTTTGCACATAGAATTGAATAATCTAGTTAGGACCCATTAGCTTTTCCTATTTATGACATAATCAATGCTCGTGCCAAATTTCAAGTTTCTATGTGAGAAAATTGGATTCCGTACGTAAAATTTGGAGGCTAATTCTTTTGCACATAGAATTGAATAATCGAGTTGGACCCATTAGCTTTTCCTATTTATGACATAATCAATGCTCGTGCCAAATTTCAAGTTTCTATGTGAGAAAATTGGATTCCGTACGTAAAATTTTGACGCTAATTCTTTTGCGCATAGAATTGAATAATCGAGTTGGGACCCATTAGTTTTTCCTATTTAGAACATATTCAATGCCCGTGCCAAATTTTACGTTTCTATGTGAGAAAATTGGATTGTGTACGTAAAATTTGGACGCTAATTCTTTTGCGCATAGAATTGAATAATCGAGTTGGGACCCATTAGCTTTTCCTATTTATGACATAATCAATGCTCGTGCCAAATTTCAAGTTTCTATGTGAGAAAATTGGATTCCGTACGTAAAATTTGGAGGCTAATTCTTTTGCACATAGAATTGAATAATCGAGTTGGGACCCATTAGCTTTTCCTATTTATGACATAATCAATGCTCGTGCCAAATTTCAAGTTTCTATGTGAGAAAATTGGATTCCGTACGTAAAATTTGAAGGCTAATTCTTTTGCGCATAGAATTGAATAATCGAGTTAGGACCCATTAGCTTTTCTTATTTATGACATAATCAATGCCCGTGCCAAATTTTAAGTTTCTATGTGAGAAATTTACATTCCGTACGTAACATTTGGACGCTAATTCTTTTGCGCATAGAATTAAATAATGGAGTTGGGACCCATTAGCTTTTCCAATTTATGACATAATCAATGCTCGTGCCAAATTTCAAGTTTCTATGTGAGAAAATTGGATTCTGTATGTAAAATTTGGACGCTAATTCTTTTGCACATAGAATTGAATAATCTAGTTAGGACCCATTAGCTTTTCCTATTTATGACATAATCAATGCCCGTGCCAAATTTTAAGTTTCTATGTGAGAAAATTACATTTCATACGTAAAACTTGGACGCTAATTCTTTTGTGCCTAGAATTAAATAACGGAGTTGGGACCCTTTAGCTTTTCCTATTTATGACATAATCAATGCTCGTGCCAAATTTCAAGTTTCTATGTGAGAAAATTGGATTCCGTACGTAAAATTTTGACGCTAATTCTTTTCCACATAGAATTGAATAATTGAGTTAGTACCAATTAGCTTTTCCTATTTATGACATAATCAATGCCCGTGCCAAATTTTAAGTTTCTATGTGAGAAAATTACATTCCGTACGTAAAACTTGGGCGCTAATTCTTTAGTGCCTAGAATTAAATAACGGAGTTGGGACACATTAGCTTTTTATATTTATGACATAATCAATGCTCGTGCCAAATTTCACGTTTCTATGACACTGGAAAGTGAGAAAAATACATTCCATAAGTAAAATTTTGACGCTAATTCTTTTGCACATAGAATTGAATAATCGAGTTAGGACCCATTAGCTTTTCCTATTCATGACATAATCAATGCTCGTGCCAAATTTCACGTTTCTATGACACTGGAAAGTGAGAAAAATACATTCCGTACGGAAAATTTTGACGCTAATTCTTTTGCGCATAGAATTGAATAATCGAGTTGAGACACATTAGTTTTTCCTATTTAGAACATATTCAATGCCCGTTCCAAATTTTAAGTTTCTATGTGAGAAAATTGGATTCTGTACGTAAAATTTGGACGCTAATTCTTTTGCGCATAGAATTGAATAATCGAGTTGGGACCCATTAGCTTTTCCTATTTATGACATAATCAATGCTCGTGCCAAATTTCAAGTTTCTATGTGAGAAAATTGGATTCCGTACGTAAAATTTGGAGGCTAATTCTTTTGCACATAGAATTGAAAAATCGAGTTGGGACCCATTAGGTTTTCCTATTTATGACATAATCAATGCTCGTGCCAAATTTCAAGTTTCTATGTGAGAAAATTGGATTCCGTACATAAAATTTGGACGCTAATTCTTTTGCACATAGAATTGAATAATCGAGTTGGGACCCATTAGCTTTTCCTATTTATGACACAATCAATGCTCGTGCCAAATTTAACGTTTCTATGACACTGGAAAGTGAGAACAATACATTTCGTACGTAAAATTTTGACGCTAATTCTTTTGCTCATAGAATTAAATAATCGAGTTGGGACCCATTAGTTTTTCCTATTTAGAACATATTCAATGCCCGTGACAAATTTTACGTTTCTATATGAGAAAATTGGATTGTGTACGTAAAATTTGGACGCTAATTCTTTTGCGCATAGAATTGAATAATCGAGTTGGGACCCATTAGCTTTTCCTATTTATGACATAATCAATGCTCGTGCCAAATTTCAAATTCTATGTGAGAAAATTGGATTCCGTACGTAAAATTTGGAGGCTATTTCTTTTGCACATAGAATTGAATAATCGAGTTGGGACCCATTAGCTTTTCCTATTTATGACATAATCAATGCTCGTGCCAAATTTCAAGTTTCTATGTGAGAAAATTGGATTCCGTACGTAAAATTTGAAGGCTAATTCTTTTGCACATAGAATTGAATAATCGAGTTAGGACTCATTAGCTTTTCTTATTTATGACATAATCAATGCCCGTGCCAAATTTTAAGTTTCTATGTGAGAAAATTACATTCCGTACGTAACATTTGGACGCTAATTCTTTTGCGCATAGAATTAAATAACGGAGTTGGGACCCATTAGCTTTTCCTATTTATGACATAATCAATGCTCGTGCCAAATTTCAAGTTTCTATGTGAGAAAATTGGATTCTGTATGTAAAATTTGGACGCTAATTCTTTTGCACATAGAATTGAATAATCTAGTTAGGACCCATTAGCTTTTCCTATTTATGACATAATCAATGCCCGTGCCAAATTTTAAGTTTCTATGTGAGAAAATTACATTCCATACGTAAAACTTGGACGCTAATTCTTTTGTGCCTAGAATTAAATAACGTAGTTGGGACCCTTTAGCTTTTCCTATTTATGACATAATCAATGCTCGTGCCAAATTTCACGTTTCTATGACACTGGAAAGTGAGAAAAATACATTCCATACGTAAAATTTTGAAGCTAATTCTTTTGCACAAAGAATTGAATAATCGAGTTAGGACCCATTAGCTTTTCCTATTCATGACATAATCAATGCTCGTGCCAAATTTCACGTTTCTATGACACTGGAAAGCGAGAAAAATACATTCCGTACGGAAAATTTTGACGCTAATTCTTTTGCGCATAGAATTGAATAATCGAGTTGAGACACATTAGTTTTTCCTATTTAGGACATATTCAATGCCCGTTCCAAATTTTAAGTTTCTATGTGAGAAAATTGGATTCTGTACGTAAAATTTGGACGCTAATTCTTTTGCGCATAGAATTGAATAATCGAGTTGGGACCCATTAGCTTTTCCTATTTATGACATAATCAATGCTCGTGCCAAATTTCAAGTTTCTATGTGAGAAAATTGGATTCCGTACATAAAATTTGGACGCTAATTCTTTTGCACATAGAATTGAATAATCGAGTTGGGACCCATTAGCTTTTCCTATTTATGACACAATCAATGCTCGTGCCAAATTTCACGTTTCTATGATACTGGAAAGTGAGAACAATACATTCCGTACGTAAAATGTTGACGCTAATTCTTTTGCTCATAGAATTCAATAATCGAGTTGGGACCCATTAGTTTTTCCTATTTAGAACATATTCAATGCCCGTGCCAAATTTTAAGTTTCTATGTGAGAAAATTCGATTGTGTACATAAAATTTGGACGCTAATTCTTTTGCGCATAGAATTGAATAATCGAGTTGGAACCCATTAGCTTTTCCTATTTATGACATAATCAATGCTCGTGCCAAATTTCAAGTTTCTATGTGAGAAAATTGGATTCCGTACGCAAAATTTGGAGGCTAATTCTTTTGCACATAGAATTGAATAATCGAGTTGGACCCATTAGCTTTTCCTATTTATGACATAATCAATGCTCGTGCCAAATTTCACGTTTCTATGACACTGAAAAGTGAGAAAAATACATTCCGTACGTAAAATTTTGACGCTAATTCTTTTGCGCATAGAATTGAATAATCGAGTTGGGACCCATTAGTTTTTCCTATTTAGAACATATTCAATGCCCGTGCCAAATTTTACGTTTCTATGTGAGAAAATTGGATTGTGTACGTAAAATTTGGACGCTAATTCTTTTGCACATAGAATTGAATAATCGAGTTGGGACCCATTAGCTTTTCCTATTTATGACATAATCAATGCTCGTGCCAAATTTCAAGTTTCTATGTGAGAAAATTGGATTCCGTACGTAAAATTTGAAGGCTAATTCTTTTGCACATAGAATTGAATAATCGAGTTAGGACTCATTAGCTTTTCTTATTTATGACATAATCAATGCCCGTGCCAAATTTTAAGTTTCTATGTGAGAAAATTACATTCCGTACGTAACATTTGGACGCTAATTCTTTTGCGCATAGAATTAAATAACGGAGTTGGGACCCATTAGCTTTTCCTATTTATGACATAATCAATGCTCGTGCCAAATTTCACGTTTCTATGTGAGAAAATTGGATTCTGTATGTAAAATTTGGACGCTAATTCTTTTGCACATAGAATTGAATAATCTAGTTAGGACCCATTAGCTTTTACTATTTATGACATAATCAATGCCCGTGCCAAATTTTAAGTTTCTATGTGAGAAAGTTACATTCCATACGTAAAACTTGGACGCTAATCCTTTTGTGCCTAGAATTAAATAACGGAGTTGGGACCCTTTAGCTTTTCCTATTTATGACATAATCAATGCTCGTGCCAAATTTCACGTTTCTATGACACTGGAAAGTGAGAAAAATACATTCCATACGTAAAATTTTGACGCTAATTCTTTTGCACATAGAATTGAATAATCGAGTTAGGACCCATTAGCTTTTCCTATTCATGACATAATCAATGCTCGTGCCAAATTTCACGTTTCTATGACACTGGAAAGCGAGAAAAATACATTCCGTACGGAAAATTTTGACGCTAATTCTTTTGCGCATAGAATTGAATAATCGAGTTGAGACACATTAGTTTTTCCTATTTAGGACATATTCAATGCCCGTTCCAAATTTTAAGTTTCTATGTGAGAAAATTGGATTCTGTACGTAAAATTTGGACGCTAATTCTTTTGCGCATAGAATTGAATAATCGAGTTGGGACCCATTAGCTTTTCCTATTTATGACATAATCAATGCTCGTGCCAAATTTCAAGTTTCTATGTGAGAAAATTGGATTCCGTACGTAAAATTTGGAGGCTAATTCTTTTGCACATAGAATTGAAAAATCGAGTTGGGACCCATTAGCTTTTCCTATTTATGACATAATCAATGCTCGTGCCAAATTTCAAGTTTCTATGTGAGAAAATTGGATTCCGTACATAAAATTTGGACGCTAATTCTTTTGCACATAGAATTGAATAATCGAGTTGGGACCCATTAGCTTTTCCTATTTATGACACAATCAATGCTCGTGCCAAATTTCACGTTTCTATGACACTGGAAAGTGAGAACAATACATTCTGTACGTAAAATTTTGACGCTAATTCTTTTGCTCATAGAATTAAATAATCGAGTTGGGACCCATTAGTTTTTACTATTTAGAACATATTCAATGCCCGTGCCAAATTTTAAGTTTCTATGTGAGAAAATTCGATTGTGTACATAAAATTTGGACGCTAATTCTTTTGCGCATAGAATTGAATAATCGAGTTGGGACCCATTAGCTTTTCCTATTTATGACATAATCAATGCTCGTGCCAAATTTCAAGTTTCTATGTGAGAAAATTGGATTCCGTACGTAAAATTTTGACGCTAATTCTTTTGCGCATAGAATTGAATAATCGAGTTGGGACCCATTAGTTTTTCCTATTTAGAACATATTCAATGCCCGTGCCAAATTTTACGTTTCTATGTGAGAAAATTGGATTGTGTACGTAAAATTTCTATCACCGTGGCAACAGTGTACTTCGAAACAAAAAAACTAATTTTATCCCCGAGAAGAACTGTCTGAATAATACATAAAACTTAACGTTTAATATTTAATAAGTAAAATAAATTTGTGGACAGACAAATACAAAAAGTATTTAAAATGAAAGTCACACCACCCTCAGAAATTAGGGATGGCTCTTGATACAAAGCCTAGAGGATTTCACAGGCCCCCCAGAGACCAGGTGCATATGTCACCTACTGCCCAAACTCGTGCATTCCGAGTCGTGGGCATAAACAAGTGATGGTTCAGTTCGTGGATTTATAGTGTATACCCCCGTACTCCCTTTTTCTGGGTAAGTTTTAGATATATATACCACCTTAATTGTATATTTCAAATGGTGGGTATAAACCAAAGTCCCATCTACAGGGAGTGGGTACTACCGTGATTATTCCACTTCTGACCTCATAGTGTCAAAGATAGGGGGGAAAGGGATAGTCCACTCTTTCCTCTATGGGGTGGCTAATATCAAGTTTCACTATTATAGAGTGAAGCACGAGTAGTTGTCACTTCCACTATTCATGTGTATGGGAAGAGGCAACATGTACTCTCTGCTCGGTTAACTCTCTATAGCCGCATCAGTGTGGTCTTGCGCGGTCTAATATTGCCGCAATAAGAACACATAGTTAAGATATCCGCATCAGTGTTGCATCGCGCGGTTTGATGTTACCGCATTGGAGGCACATCTATAGATGGGATAACTCTGTCTTTGTTATGCTCAATTGAATGGTTGAACTTGGTAAATAACAACCATATCAATCTCTAAAGTATCGATCTCAATCGTCAATCTCAATCTCAATCGTCAATCTCAATCAACGCGTTTCCACAAAAGGTAAGTATACCCATTGCTTCATCAGGATTGAGTTAGTCCTGTATGGTACAAGTTTTTGTTGTGGTTATTCTTTCAGTCATTCAATGTTTTTCTGACCTATACTTCTATAGATAGATGAGACTTATCTAAGTGACTTCTGATATCTAAAGCCCCCTATTCCACTTAGTTTGATAGTGGCAATTAAGGGCTGGTTAGAGGTAAAGTACAGCAACCCATATGGTAAGGGTGCAGTTTGTAGCCACAGGCAGCTACAAAGACAGAGGCAGCAATGGTCAGTGAAACCAGTGCCCCATCTTAAATACCGTAGGCTCCGCCCACAGTAGCCTGGTGGGAGTGTCTCCTGCCCCAATCAGGGCTAACAAAATCAAACACACCCCCCTCCGTCAAATGCACCATGTCATCACGTGGGGGCGTCACCACGTCATCGCGCAGACAAGCGACCAATGTAGATGTCTCACCAACACGATACATGGTGACGCTACGTGGTTACGTCACACCGCGCGGCCTGGCCGCGTCTGAGATTAGGCGCCGCCTCCCTGTGTGACGTTGCAAACTCTAGTGAGTCATAGCGTGATGACGCGGCAGCGCAGCGTCGTATAGCGCCGCCTCCCGGAATGACGTCACCAGCGCTAGCGTAACGTGATGACGCGGTAGTGTTGCGTGGTGGGCGTCACTACCGAGACGTGTCACCCAGCAGTAACCAATGGGAGAAGGGTGGTATGCACGGATATTCCCCTCCGACAATCTCTGAGTGGCGCATGCGCATTGGTTCTATTTATGGACTTAGTCTCGAGTGAGTTGGCAGCTGCGCCGACGCTCTCTTTACGGACTTCATCTCCAGTTGCCTCACGCATGCGCTGCCACTATTAATACGGACTTAGTCCCAGGTAGAGTGGCGAACTTAAGGAGGTTATGGCTAGGTTTAAATAACTAATGGTATATTTGTCACATCTAGGGGCCCACCCTTGATGTCGGAAAACTCCCCTACTTGTGACAATGTGGATGGGGGGGTCAGATTTGTATCTGGAGGCATAATAATCCACACTCCAGCGATGAAAGAGGTCATAAATCTAAGTGTCATGTTAATATCCATTCGTTAGTGTTGGGATACAAGCACATCTGGAGGTAAGTATAGTCGTCAGATCTCAAATAAACACTTGAGCGTATATATTCCTATTATATCTATTCAAACTCCATATCAGTTGGTAGAAAGCTGAACTTACAGATATGCATATCCTATTGTGTGAGAAAATGTCGTGAAGACCCATGCCTGCTAGTCGTACTGCCCACCAGGTGAATATAAACTTTGTTGTAATCATATACACTCGGGCATATCTCTATTTACACCTTCCATATACTCGGAAGGGGGTGTAATAACCCCAAGTTGGACAAATCCCATAGGTATATGTGTAGCAGCAACATCAATTTGTTGGGATTTGTCCAACTTGGGGTTATTACACCCCCTTCCGAGTATATGGAAGGTGTAAATAGAGATATGCCCGAGTGTATATGATTACAACAAAGTTTATATTCACCTGGTGGGCAGTACGACTAGCAGGCATGGGTCTTCACGACATTTTCTCACACAATAGGATATGCATATCTGTAAGTTCAGCTTTCTACCAACTGATATGGAGTTTGAATAGATATAATAGGAATATATACGCTCAAGTGTTTATTTGACATCTGACGACTATACTTACCTCCAGATGTGCTTGTATCCCAACACTAACGAATGGATATTAACATGACACTTAGATTTATGACCTCTTTCATCGCTGGAGTGTGGATTATTATGCCTCCAGATACAAATCTGACCCCCCCATCCACATTGTCACAAGTAGGGGAGTTTTCCGACATCAAGGGTGGGCCCCTAGATGTGACAAATATACCATTAGTTATTTAAACCTAGCCATAACCTCCTTAAGTTCGCCACTCTACCTGGGACTAAGTCCGTATTAATAGTGGCAGCGCATGCGTGAGGCAACTGGAGATGAAGTCCGTAAAGAGAGCGTCGGCGCAGCTGCCAACTCACTCGAGACTAAGTCCATAAATAGAACCAATGCGCATGCGCCACTCAGAGATTGTCGGAGGGGAATATCCGTGCATACCACCCTTCTCCCATTGGTTACTGCTGGGTGACACGTCTCGGTAGTGACGCCCACCACGCAACACTACCGCGTCATCACGTTACGCTAGCGCTGGTGACGTCATTCCGGGAGGCGGCGCTATACGACGCTGCGCTGCCGCGTCATCACGCTATGACTCACTAGAGTTTGCAACGTCACACAGGGAGGCGGCGCCTAATCTCAGACGCGGCCAGGCCGCGCGGTGTGACGTAACCACGTAGCGTCACCATGTATCGTGTTGGTGAGACATCTACATTGGTCGCTTGTCTGCGCGATGACGTGGTGACGCCCCCACGTGATGACATGGTGCATTTGACGGAGGGGGGTGTGTTTGATTTTGTTAGCCCTGATTGGGGCAGGAGACACTCCCACCAGGCTACTGTGGGCGGAGCCTACGGTATTTAAGATGGGGCACTGGTTTCACTGACCATTGCTGCCTCTGTCTTTGTAGCTGCCTGTGGCTACAAACTGCACCCTTACCATATGGGTTGCTGTACTTTACCTCTAACCAGCCCTTAATTGCCACTATCAAACTAAGTGGAATAGGGGGCTTTAGATATCAGAAGTCACTTAGATAAGTCTCATCTATCTATAGAAGTATAGGTCAGAAAAACATTGAATGACTGAAAGAATAACCACAACAAAAACTTGTACCATACAGGACTAACTCAATCCTGATGAAGCAATGGGTATACTTACCTTTTGTGGAAACGCGTTGATTGAGATTGACGATTGAGATTGAGATTGACGATTGAGATCGATACTTTAGAGATTGATATGGTTGTTATTTACCAAGTTCAACCATTCAATTGAGCATAACAAAGACAGAGTTATCCCATCTATAGATGTGCCTCCAATGCGGTAACATCAAACCGCGCGATGCAACACTGATGCGGATATCTTAACTATGTGTTCTTATTGCGGCAATATTAGACCGCGCAAGACCACACTGATGCGGCTATAGAGAGTTAACCGAGCAGAGAGTACATGTTGCCTCTTCCCATACACATGAATAGTGGAAGTGACAACTACTCGTGCTTCACTCTATAATAGTGAAACTTGATATTAGCCACCCCATAGAGGAAAGAGTGGACTATCCCTTTCCCCCCTATCTTTGACACTATGAGGTCAGAAGTGGAATAATCACGGTAGTACCCACTCCCTGTAGATGGGACTTTGGTTTATACCCACCATTTGAAATATACAATTAAGGTGGTATATATATCTAAAACTTACCCAGAAAAAGGGAGTACGGGGGTATACACTATAAATCCACGAACTGAACCATCACTTGTTTATGCCCACGACTCGGAATGCACGAGTTTGGGCAGTAGGTGACATATGCACCTGGTCTCTGGGGGGCCTGTGAAATCCTCTAGGCTTTGTATCAAGAGCCATCCCTAATTTCTGAGGGTGGTGTGACTTTCATTTTAAATACTTTTTGTATTTGTCTGTCCACAAATTTATTTTACTTATTAAATATTAAACGTTAAGTTTTATGTATTATTCAGACAGTTCTTCTCGGGGATAAAAGTGTACGTAAAATTTGGACGCTAATTCTTTTGCGCATAGAATTGAATAATCGAGTTGGGACCCATTAGCTTTTCCTATTTATGACATAATCAATGCTCGTGCCAAATTTCAAGTTTCTATGTGAGAAAATTGGATTCCGTACGTAAAATTTGGAGGCTAATTCTTTTGCACATAGAATTGAATAATCGAGTTGGGACCCATTAGCTTTTCCTATTTATGACATAATCAATGCTCGTGCCAAATTTCAAGTTTCTATGTGAGAAAATTGGATTCCGTACGTAAAATTTGAAGGCTAATTCTTTTGCGCATAGAATTGAATAATCGAGTTAGGACCCATTAGCTTTTCTTATTTATGACATAATCAATGCCCGTGCCAAATTTTAAGTTTCTATGTGAGAAATTTACATTCCGTACGTAACATTTGGACGCTAATTCTTTTGCGCATAGAATTAAATAATGGAGTTGGGACCCATTAGCTTTTCCAATTTATGACATAATCAATGCCCGTGCCAAATTTTAAGTTTCTATGTGAGAAAATTACATTCCGTACGTAACATTTGGACGCTAATTCTTTTGCGCATAGAATTAAATAACGGAGTTGGGACCCATTAGCTTTTCCTATTTATGACATAATCAATGCTCGTGCCAAATTTCACGTTTCTATGTGAGAAAATTGGATTCTGTATGTAAAATTTGGACGCTAATTCTTTTGCACATAGAATTGAATAATCTAGTTAGGACCCATTAGCTTTTCCTATTTATGACATAATCAATGCCCGTGCCAAATTTTAAGTTTCTATGTGAGAAAATTACATTTCATACGTAAAACTTGGACGCTAATTCTTTTGTGCCTAGAATTAAATAACGGAGTTGGGACCCTTTAGCTTTTCCTATTTATGACATAATCAATGCTCGTGCCAAATTTCAAGTTTCTATGTGAGAAAATTGGATTCCGTACGTAAAATTTTGACGCTAATTCTTTTCCACATAGAATTGAATAATTGAGTTAGTACCAATTAGCTTTTCCTATTTATGACATAATCAATGCCCGTGCCAAATTTTAAGTTTCTATGTGAGAAAATTACATTCCGTACGTAAAACTTGGGCGCTAATTCTTTAGTGCCTAGAATTAAATAACGGAGTTGGGACACATTAGCTTTTTATATTTATGACATAATCAATGCTCGTGCCAAATTTCACGTTTCTATGACACTGGAAAGTGAGAAAAATACATTCCATAAGTAAAATTTTGACGCTAATTCTTTTGCACATAGAATTGAATAATCGAGTTAGGACCCATTAGCTTTTCCTATTCATGACATAATCAATGCTCGTGCCAAATTTCACGTTTCTATGACACTGGAAAGTGAGAAAAATACATTCCGTACGGAAAATTTTGACGCTAATTCTTTTGAGCATAGAATTGAATAATCGAGTTGAGACACATTAGTTTTTCCTATTTAGAACATATTCAATGCCCGTTCCAAATTTTAAGTTTCTATGTGAGAAAATTGGATTCTGTACGTAAAATTTGGACGCTAATTCTTTTGCGCATAGAATTGAATAATCGAGTTGGGACCCATTAACTTTTCCTATTTATGACATAATCAATGCTCGTGCCAAATTTCAAGTTTCTATGTGAGAAAATTGGATTCCGTACGTAAAATTTGGAGGCTAATTCTTTTGCACATAGAATTGAAAAATCGAGTTGGGACCCATTAGGTTTTCCTATTTATGACATAATCAATGCTCGTGCCAAATTTCAAGTTTCTATGTGAGAAAATTGGATTCCGTACATAAAATTTGGACGCTAATTCTTTTGCACATAGAATTGAATAATCGAGTTGGGACCCATTAGCTTTTCCTATTTATGACACAATCAATGCTCGTGCCAAATTTCACGTTTCTATGACACTGGAAAGTGAGAACAATACATTCCGTACGTAAAATTTTGACGCTAATTCTTTTGCTCATAGAATTAAATAATCGAGTTGGGACCCATTAGTTTTTCCTATTTAGAACATATTCAATGCCCGTGACAAATTTTACGTTTCTATATGAGAAAATTGGATTGTGTACGTAAAATTTGGACGCTAATTCTTTTGCGCATAGAATTGAATAATCGAGTTGGGACCCATTAGCTTTTCCTATTTATGACATAATCAATGCTCGTGCCAAATTTCAAATTCTATGTGAGAAAATTGGATTCCGTACGTAAAATTTGGAGGCTATTTCTTTTGCACATAGAATTGAATAATCGAGTTGGGACCCATTAGCTTTTCCTATTTATGACATAATCAATGCTCGTGCCAAATTTCAAGTTTCTATGTGAGAAAATTGGATTCCGTACGTAAAATTTGAAGGCTAATTCTTTTGCACATAGAATTGAATAATCGAGTTAGGACTCATTAGCTTTTCTTATTTATGACATAATCAATGCCCGTGCCAAATTTTAAGTTTCTATGTGAGAAAATTACATTCCGTACGTAACATTTGGACGCTAATTCTTTTGCGCATAGAATTAAATAACGGAGTTGGGACCCATTAGCTTTTCCTATTTATGACATAATCAATGCTCGTGCCAAATTTCAAGTTTCTATGTGAGAAAATTGGATTCTGTATGTAAAATTTGGACGCTAATTCTTTTGCACATAGAATTGAATAATCTAGTTAGGACCCATTAGCTTTTCCTATTTATGACATAATCAATGCCCGTGCCAAATTTTAAGTTTCTATGTGAGAAAATTACATTCCATACGTAAAACTTGGACGCTAATTCTTTTGTGCCTAGAATTAAATAACGTAGTTGGGACCCTTTAGCTTTTCCTATTTATGACATAATCAATGCTCGTGCCAAATTTCACGTTTCTATGACACTGGAAAGTGAGAAAAATACATTCCATACGTAAAATTTTGACGCTAATTCTTTTGCACAAAGAATTGAATAATCGAGTTAGGACCCATTAGCTTTTCCTATTCATGACATAATCAATGCTCGTGCCAAATTTCACGTTTCTATGACACTGGAAAGCGAGAAAAATACATTCCGTACGGAAAATTTTGACGCTAATTCTTTTGCGCATAGAATTGAATAATCGAGTTGAGACACATTAGTTTTTCCTATTTAGGACATATTCAATGCCCGTTCCAAATTTTAAGTTTCTATGTGAGAAAATTGGATTCTGTACGTAAAATTTGGACGCTAATTCTTTTGCGCATAGAATTGAATAATCGAGTTGGAACCCATTAGCTTTTCCTATTTATGACATAATCAATGCTCGTGCCAAATTTCAAGTTTCTATGTGAGAAAATTGGATTCCGTACGCAAAATTTGGAGGCTAATTCTTTTGCACATAGAATTGAATAATCGAGTTGGACCCATTAGCTTTTCCTATTTATGACATAATCAATGCTCGTGCCAAATTTCACGTTTCTATGACACTGAAAAGTGAGAAAAATACATTCCGTACGTAAAATTTTGACGCTAATTCTTTTGCGCATAGAATTGAATAATCGAGTTGGGACCCATTAGTTTTTCCTATTTAGAACATATTCAATGCCCGTGCCAAATTTTACGTTTCTATGTGAGAAAATTGGATTGTGTACGTAAAATTTGGACGCTAATTCTTTTGCACATAGAATTGAATAATCGAGTTGGGACCCATTAGCTTTTCCTATTTATGACATAATCAATGCTCGTGCCAAATTTCAAGTTTCTATGTGAGAAAATTGGATTCCGTACGTAAAATTTGAAGGCTAATTCTTTTGCACATAGAATTGAATAATCGAGTTAGGACTCATTAGCTTTTCTTATTTATGACATAATCAATGCCCGTGCCAAATTTTAAGTTTCTATGTGAATAAATTACATTCCGTACGTAACATTTGGACGCTAATTCTTTTGCGCATAGAATTAAATAACGGAGTTGGGACCCATTAGCTTTTCCTATTTATGACATAATCAATGCTCGTGCCAAATTTTAAGTTTCTATGTGAGAAAATTCGATTGTGTACATAAAATTTGGACGCTAATTCTTTTGCGCATAGAATTGAATAATCGAGTTGGGACCCATTAGCTTTTCCTATTTATGACATAATCAATGCTCGTGCCAAATTTCACGTTTCTATGACACTGGAAAGTGAGAAAAATACATTCCGTACGTAAAATTTTGACGCTAATTCTTTTGCGCATAGAATTGAATAATCGAGTTGGGACCCATTAGTTTTTCCTATTTAGAACATATTCAATGCCCGTGCCAAATTTTAAGTTTCTATGTGAGAAAATTGGATTCTGTACGTAAAATTTTGACGCTAATTCTTTTGCGCATAGAATTGAATAATCGAGTTGAGACACATTAGTTTTTCCTATTTAGGACATATTCAATGCCCGTTCCAAATTTTAAGTTTCTATGTGAGAAAATTGGATTCTGTACGTAAAATTTGGACGCTAATTCTTTTGCGCATAGAATTGAATAATCGAGTTGGGACCCATTAGCTTTTCCTATTTATGACATAATCAATGCTCGTGCCAAATTTCAAGTTTCTATGTGAGAAAATTGGATTCCGTACGTAAAATTTGGAGGCTAATTCTTTTGCACATAGAATTGAAAAATCGAGTTGGGACCCATTAGCTTTTCCTATTTATGACATAATCAATGCTCGTGCCAAATTTCAAGTTTCTATGTGAGAAAATTGGATTCCGTACATAAAATTTGGACGCTATTTCTTTTGCACATAGAATTGAATAATCGAGTTGGGACCCATTAGCTTTTCCTATTTATGACACAATCAATGCTCGTGCCAAATTTCACGTTTCTATGACACTGGAAAGTGAGAACAATACATTCCGTACGTAAAATTTTGACGCTAATTCTTTTGCTCATAGAATTAAATAATCGAGTTGGGACCCATTAGTTTTTCCTATTTAGAACATATTCAATGCCCGTGCCAAATTTTAAGTTTCTATGTGAGAAAATTCGATTGTGTACATAAAATTTGGACGCTAATTCTTTTGCGCATAGAATTGAATAATCGAGTTGGGACCCATTAGCTTTTCCTATTTATGACATAATCAATGCTCGTGCCAAATTTCAAGTTTCTATGTGAGAAAATTGGATTCCGTACTTAAAATTTGGAGGCTAATTCTTTTGCACATAGAATTGAATAATCGAGTTGGACCCATTAGCTTTTCCTATTTATGACATAATCAATGCTCGTGCCAAATTTCACGTTTCTATGACACTGGAAAGTGAGAAAAAAACATTCCGTACGTATAATTTTGACGCTAATTCTTTTGCGCATAGAATTGAATAATCGAGTTGGGCCCAATTAGTTTTTCCTATTTATGACATAATCAATGCTCGTGCCAAATTTCAAGTTTCTATGTGAGAAAATTGGATTCCGTACGTAAAATTTTGACGCTAATTCTTTTGCGCATAGAATTGAATAATCGAGTTGGGACCCATTAGTTTTTCCTATTTAGAACATATTCAATGCCCGTGCCAAATTTTAAGTTTCTATGTGAGAAAATTGGATAGTGTACATAAAATTTGGACGCTAATTCTTTTGCGCATAGAATTGAATAATCGAGTTGGGACCCATTAGCTTTTCCTATTTATGACATAATCAATGCTCGTGCCAAATTTCAAGTTTCTATGTGAGAAAATTGGATTCCGTACGTAAAATTTGAAGGCTAATTCTTTTGCACATAGAATTGAATAATCGAGTTAGGACCCATTAGCTTTTCTTATTTATGACATAATCAATGCCCGTGCCAAATTTTAAGTTTCTATGTGAGAAATTTACATTCCGTACGTAACATTTGGACGCTAATTCTTTTGCGCATAGAATTAAATAACGGAGTTGGGACCCATTAGCTTTTCCTATTTATGACATAATCAATGCTCGTGCCAAATTTCAAGTTTCTATGTGAGAAAATTGGATTCTGTATGTAAAATTTGGACGCTAATTCTTTTGCACATAGAATTGAATAATTGAGTTAGGACCAATTAGCTTTTCCTATTTATGACATAATCAATGCCCGTGCCAAATTTTAAGTTTCTATGTGAGAAAATTACATTCCGTACGTAAAACTTGGGCGCTAATTCTTTAGTGCCTAGAATTAAATAACGGAGTTGGGACCCATTAGCTTTTCCTATTTATGACATAATCAATGCTCGTGCCAAATTTCACGTTTCTATGACACTGGAAAGTGAGAAAAATACATTCCATACGTAAAATTTTGACGCTAATTCTTTTGCACATAGAATTGAATAATCGAGTTATGACCCATTAGCTTTTCCTATTCATGACATAATCAATGCTCGTGCCAAATTTCACGTTTCTATGACACTGGAAAGTGAGAACAATACATTCCGTACGTAAAATTTTGACGCTAATTCTTTTGCGCATAGAATTAAATAATCGAGTTGGGACCCATTAGTTTTTCCTATTTAGAACATATTCAATGCCCGTGCCAAATTTTAAGTTTCTATGTGAGAAAATTGGATAGTGTACATAAAATTTTGACGCTAATTCTTTTGCGCATAGAATTGAATAATCGAGTTGGGACCCATTAGCTTTTCCTATTTATGACATAATCAATGCTCGTGCCAAATTTCAAGTTTCTATGTGAGAAAATTGGATTCCGTACGTAAAATTTGGAGGCTAATTCTTTTGCACATAGAATTGAATAATCGAGTTGGGACCCATTAGCTTTTCCTATTTATGACATAATCAATGCTCGTGCCAAATTTTAAGTTTCTATGTGAGAAAATTACATTCCATACGTAAAACTTGGACGCTAATTCTTTTGTGCCTAGAATTAAATAACGGATTTGGGACACTTTAGCTTTTCCTATTTATGACATAATCAATGCTCGTGCCAAATTTCAAGTTTCTATGTGAGAAAATTGGATTCTGTATGTAAAATTTGGACGCTAATTCTTTTGCGCATAGAATTGAATAATCGAGTTGGGACCCATTAGCTTTTCCTATTTATGACATAATCAATGCCTGTGCCAAATTTCACGTTTCTATGACACTGGAAAGTGAGAAAAATACATTCCGTACGTAAAATTTGGACGCTAATTCTTTTGCGCATAGAATTGAATAATCGAGTTGGGACCCGTTAGTTTTTCCTATTTAGGACATATTCAATGCCCGTGCCAAATTTTAAGTTTCTATGTGAGAAAATTGGATTCCGTACATAAAATTTGGACGCTAATTCTTTTGCACATACAATTGAATAATCGAGTTGGGACCCATTAGCTTTTCCTATTTATGACACAATCAATGCTCGTGCCAAATTTCACGTTTCTATGACACTGGAAAGTGAGAACAATACATTCCGTACGTAAAATTTTGACGCTAATTCTTTTGCGCATAGAATTAAATAATCGAGTTGGGACCCATTAGTTTTTCCTATTTAGAACATATTCAATGCCCGTGCCAAATTTTAAGTTTCTATGTGAGAAAATTCGATTGTGTACATAAAATTTGGACGCTAATTCTTTTGCGCATAGAATTGAATAATCGAATTGGGACCCATTAGCTTTTCCTATTTATGACATATTCAATGCTCGTGCCAAATTTCAAGTTTCTATGTGAGAAAATTGGATTCCGTACGTAAAATTTGGAGGCTAATTCTTTTGCACATAGAATTGAATAATCGAGTTGGGACCCATTAGCTTTTCCTATTTATGACATAATCAATGCTCGTGCAAAATTTCAAGTTTCTATGTGAGAAAATTGGATTCCGTACGTAAAATTTGAAGGCTAATTCTTTTGCACATAGAATTGAATAATCGAGTTAGGACCCATTAGCTTTTCTTATTTATGACATAATCAATGCCCGTGCCAAATTTTAAGTTTCTATGTGAGAAAATTACATTCCGTACGTAACATTTGGACGCTAATTCTTTTGCGCATAGAATTAAATAACGGAGTTCGGACCCATTAGCTTTTCCTATTTATGACATAATAAATGCTCGTGCCAAATTTCAAGTTTCTATGTGAGAAAATTGGATTCTGTATGTAAAATGTGGACGCTAATTCTTTTGCACATAGAATTAAATAATCTAGTTAGGACCCATTAGCTTTTCCTATTTATGACATAATCAATGCCCGTGCCAAATTTTAAGTTTCTATGTGAGAAAATTACATTCCATACGTAAAACTTGGACGCTAATTCTTTTGTGCCTAGAATTAAATAACGGAGTTGGGACCCTTTAGCTTTTCCTATTTATGACATAATCAATGCTCGTTCCAAATTTCAAGTTTCTATGTGAGAAAATTGTATTCCGTACGTAAAATTTTGACGCTAATTCTTTTGCACATAGAATTGAATAATCGAGTTAGGACCAATTAGCTTTTCCTATTTAGAACATATTCAATGCCTGTGCCAAATTTTAAGTTTCTATGTGAGAAAATTGGATAGTGTACATAAAATTTGGACGCTAATTCTTTTGCGCATAGAATTGAATAATCTTGTTGGGACCCATTAGCTTTTCCTATTTATGACATATTCAATGCTCGTGCCAAATTTCAAGTTTCTATGTGAGAAAATTGGATTCCGTACGTAAAATTTGGAGGCTAATTCTTTTGCACATAGAATTGAATAATCGAGTTGGACCCATTAGCTTTTCCTATTTATGACATAATCAATGCTCGTGCCAAATTTCACGTTTCTATGACACTGGAAAGTGAGAAAAATACATTCCGCACGTAAAATTTTAACGCTAATTCTTTTGCGCATAGAATTGAATAATCGAGTTGGGCCCAATTAGTTTTTCCTATTTAGAACATATTCAATGCCCGTGCCAAATTTTAAGTTTCTATGTGAGAAAATTGGATAGTGTACATAAAATTTGGACGCTAATTCTTTTGCGCATAGAATTGAATAATCGAGTTGGGACCCATTAGCTTTTCCTATTTATGACATAATCAATGCTCGTGCCAAATTTCAAGTTTCTATGTGAGAAAATTGGATTCCGTACGTAAAATTTTGACGCTATTTCTTTTGCACATAGAATTGAATAATCGAGTTAGGACCAATTAGCTTTTCCTTTTATGACATAATCAATGCCCGTGCCAAATTTTAAGTTTCTATGTGAGAAAATTACATTCCGTACGTAAAACTTGGGCGCTAATTCTTTAGTGCCTAGAATTAAATAACGGAGTTGGGACCCATTAGCTTTACCTATTTATGACATAATCAATACTCCTGCCAAATTTCACGTTTCTATGACACTGGAAAGTGAGAAAAATACATTCCATACGTAAAATTTTGACGCTAATTCTTTTGCACATAGAATTGAATAATCGAGTTAGGACCCATTAGCTTTTCCTATTTATGACATAATCAATGCTCGTGCCAAATTTCAAGTTTCTATGTGAGAAAATTGGATTCAGTACGTAAAATTTGGAGGCTAATTCTTTTGCACATAGAATTGAATAATCTTGTTGGGACCCATTAGCTTTTCCTATTTATGACATATTCAATGCTCGTGCCAAATTTCAAGTTTCTATGTGAGAAAATTGGATTCCGTACGTAAAATTTGGAGGCTAATTCTTTTGCACATAGAATTGAATAATCGAGTTGGACCCATTAGCTTTTCCTATTTATGACATAATCAATGCTCGTGCCAAATTTCACGTTTCTATGACACTGGAAAGTGAGAAAAATACATTCCGTACGTAAAATTTTGACGCTAATTCTTTTGCGCATAGAATTGAATAATCGAGTTGGGACCCATTAGTTTTTCCTATTTAGAACATATTCAATGCCCGTGCCAAATTTTAAGTTTCTATGTCAGAAAATTGGATAGTGTACATAAAATTTTGACGCTAATTCTTTTGCGCATAGAATTGAATAATCGAGTTGGGACCCATTAGCTTTTCCTATTTATGACATAATCAATGCTCGTGCCAAATTTCAAGTTTCTATGTGAGAAAATTGGATTCCGTACGTAAAATTTGGAGGCTAATTCTTTTGCACATAGAATTGTATAATTGAGTTGGACCCATTAGCTTTTCCTATTTATGACATAATCAATGCTCGTGCCAAATTTCACGTTTCTATGACACTGGAAAGTGAGAAAAAAACATTCCGTACGTATAATTTTGACGCTAATTCTTTTGCGCATAGAATTGAATAATCGAGTTGGGCCCAATTAGTTTTTCCTATTTATGACATAATCAATGCTCGTGCCAAATTTCAAGTTTCTATGTGAGAAAATTGGATTCCGTACGTAAAATTTGGAGGCTAATTCTTTTGCACATAGAATTGAATAATCGAGTTGGGACCCATTAGCTTTTCCTATTTATGACATAATCAATGCCCGTGCCAAATTTTAAGTTTCTATGTGAGAAAATTACATTCCATACGTAAAACTTGGACGCTAATTCTTTTGTGCCTAGAATTAAATAACGGAGTTGTGACCCTTTAGCTTTTCCTATTTATGACATAATCAATGCTCGTGCCAAATTTCAAGTTTCTATGTGAGAAAATTGGATTCTGTATGTAAAATTTAGACGCTAATTCATTTGCACATAGAATTGAATAATCTAGTTAGGACACATCAGCTTTTCCTATTTATGACATAATCAATGCCCGTGCCAAATTTTAAGTTTCTATGTGAGAAAATTACATTCCATACCTAAAACTTGGACGCTAATTCTTTTGTGCCTAGAATTAAATAACGGATTTGGGACCCTTTAGCTTTTCCGGTTTATGACATAATCAATGCTCGTGCCAAATTTCAAGTTTCTATGTGAGAAAATTGGATTCTGTACGTAAAATTTTGACGCTAATTCTTTTGCGCATAGAATTGAATAATCGAGTTGGGACCCGTTAGTTTTTCATATTTAGGACATTTTCAATGCCCGTGCCAAATTTTAAGTTTCTATGTGAGAAAATTGGATTCCGTACATAAAATTTGGACGCTAATTCTTTTGCACATAGAATTGAATAAAGGAGTTGGGACCCATTAGCTTTTCCTATTTATGACACAATCAATGCTCATGCCAAATTTCACGTTTCTATGACACTGGAAAGTGAGAACAATACATTCCGTACGTAAAATTTTGACGCTAAGTCTTTTCCGCATAGAATTAAATAATCGAGTTGGGACCCATTAGTTTTTCCTATTTAGAACATATTCAATGCCCGTGCCAAATTTCAAGTTTCTATGTGAGAAAATTGGATTCCGTACGTAAAATTTGGAGGCTAATTCTTTTGCACATAGAATTGAATAATCGAGTTGGGACCCATTAGCTTTTCCTATTTATGACATAATCAATGCTCGTGCCAAATTTCAAGTTTCTATGTGAGAAAATTGGATTCCGTATGTAAAATTTGAAGGCTAATTCTTTTGCACATAGAATTGAATAATCGAGTTAGGACCCATTAGCTATTCTTATTTATGAGATAATCAATGCCCGTGCCAAATTTTAAGTTTCTATGTGAGAAAATTACATTCCGTACGTAAAACTTGGGCGCTAATTCTTTAGTGCCTAGAATTAAATAACGGAGTTGGGACCCATTAGCTTTTCCTATTTATGACATAATCAATGCTCGTGCCAAATTTCACGTTTCTATGACACTGGAAAGTGAGAAAAATACATTCCGTACGGAAAATTTTGACGCTAATTCTTTTGCGCATAGAATTGAATAATCGAGTTGAGACCCATTAGTTTTTCCTATTTTGAACATATACAATGCCCGTGCCAAATTTTAAGTTTCTATGTGAGAAAATTGGATTCTATAAGTAAAATTTGGACGCTAATTCTTTTGCGCATAGAATTGAATAATCGAGTTGGGACCCATTAGCTTTTCCTATTTATGACATAATCAATGCTCGTGCCAAATTTCAAGTTTCTATGTGAGAAAATTGGATTCCGTACGTAAAATTTGGAGGCTAATTCTTTTGCACATAGAATTGAATAATCGAGTTGGACCCATTAGCTTTTCCTATTTATGACATAATCAATGCTCGTGCCAAATTTCACGTTTCTATGACACTGGAAAGTGAGAAAAATACATTCCGTACGTTAAATTTTGACGCTAATTCTTTTGCACATAGAATTGAATAATCGAGTTGGGACCCATTAGTTTTTCCTATTTAGAACATATTCAATGCCCATGCCAAATTTTACGTTTCTATGTGAGAAAATTGAATTGTGTACGTAAAATTTGGACGCTAATTCTTTTGCGCATAGAATTGAATAATCGAGTTAGGACCCATTAGCTTTTCTTATTTATGACATAATCAATGCCCGTGCCAAATTTTAAGTTTCTATGTGAGAAAATTACATTCCGTACGTAACATTTGGACGCTAATTCTTTTGCGCATAGAATTAAATAACGGAGTTGGGACCCATTAGCTTTTCCTATTTATGACATAATCAATGCTCGTGCCAAATTTCAAGTTTCTATGTGAGAAAATTGGATTCCGTACGTAAAATTTGGATGCTAATTCTTTTGCACATAGAATTGAATAATCGAGTTGGGACCCATTAGCTTTTCCTATTTATGACATAATCAATGCTTGTGCCAAATTTCACGTTTCTATGACACTGGAAAGTGAGAAAAATACATTCCATACGTAAAATTTTGACGCTAATACTTTTGCACATAGAATTGAATAATCGAGTTGGGACCCATTAGCTTTTCCTATTTATGACATAATCAATGCTCGTGCCAAATTTCACGTTTCTATGACACTGGAAAGTGAGAAAAATACATTCCGTACGGAAAATTTTGACGCTCATTCTTTTGCGCATAGAATTGAATAATCGAGTTGAGACCCATTAGTTTTTCCTATTTTGAACATATACAATGCCCGTGCCAAATTTTAAGTTTCTATGTGAGAAAATTGGATTCTATACGTAAAATTTGGACGCTAATTCTTTTGCGCACAGAATTGAATAATCGAGTTGGGCCCCATTAGCTTTTCCTATTTATGACATAATCAATGCTCGTGCCAAATTTCACGTTTCTATGACACTGGAAAGTGAGAAAAATACATTCCGTACGTTAAATTTTGATGCTAATTCTTTTGCGCATAGAATTGAATAATCGAGTTGGGACCCATTAGTTTTTCCTATTTATGACATATTCAATGCCCGTGCCAAATTTTACGTTTCTATGTGAGAAAATTGGATTGTGTACGTAAAATTTGGACGCTAATTCTTTTGCGCATAGAATTGAATAAACGAGTTGGGACCCATTAGCTTTTCCTATTTATGACATAATCAATGCTCGTGCCAAATTTCAAGTTTCTATGTGAGAAAATTGGATTCCGTACGTAAAATTTGGAGGCTAATTCTTTTGCACATAGAATTGAATAATCGAGTTGGGACCCATTAGCTTTTCCTATTTATGACATAATCAATGCTCGTGCCAAATTTCAAGTTTCTATGTGAGAAAATTGGATTCTGTATGTAAAATTTAGACGCTATTTCTTTTGCACATAGAATTGAATAATCTAGTTAGGACCCATTAGCTTTTCCTATTTATGACATAATCAATGCCCGTGCCAAATTTTAAGTTTCTATTTGAGAAAATTACATTCCGTACGTAAAACTTGGATGCTAATTCTTTAGTGCCTAGAATTAAATAACGGAGTTGGGACCCATTAGCTTTTCCTATTTATGACATAATCAATGCTCGTGCCAAATTTCAAGTTTCTATGTGAGAAAATTGGATTCCGTACGTAAAATTTGGATGCTAATTCTTTTGCACATAGAATTGAATAATCGAGTTGGGACCCATTAGCTTTTCCTATTTATGACATAATCAATGCTTGTGCCAAATTTCACGTTTCTATGACACTGGAAAGTGAGAAAAATACATTCCATACGTAAAATTTTGACGCTAATACTTTTGCACATAGAATTGAATAATCGAGTTAGGACCCATTAGCTTTTCCTATTTATGACATAATCAATGCTCGTGCCAAATTTCACGTTTCTATGACACTGGAAAGTGAGAAAAATACATTCCGTACGGAAAATTTTGACGCTCATTCTTTTGCGCATAGAATTGAATAATCGAGTTGAGACCCATTAGTTTTTCCTATTTTGAACATATACAATGCCCGTGCCAAATTTTAAGTTTCTATGTGAGAAAATTGGATTCTGTACGTAAATTTTGGACGCTAATTCTTTTGCGCATAGAATTGAATAATCGAGTTGGTCCCATTAGCTTTTCCTATTTATGACATAATCAATGCTCGTGCCAAATTTCACGTTTCTATGACACTGGAAAGTGAGAAAAATACATTCCGTACGTTAAATTTTGACGCTAATTCTTTTGCACATAGAATTGAATAATCTAGTTAGGACCCATTAGCTTTTCCTATTTATGACATAATCAATGCCCGTGCCAAATTTTAAGTTTCTATGTGAGAAAATTACATTCAATACTTAAAACTTGGACGCTAATTCTTTTGTGCCTATTATTAAATAACGGAGTTGGGACCCATTAGCTTTTCCTATTTATGACATAATCAATGCCCGTGCCAAATTTTAAGTTTCTATGTGAGAAAATTACATTCAATACGTAAAACTTGGACGCTAATTCTTTAGTGCCTAGAATTAAATAACGGAGTTGGGACCCTTTAGCTTTTCCTATTTATGACATAATCAATGCTCGTGCCAAATTTCACGTTTCTATGACACTGGAAAGTGAGAAAAATACATTCCATACGTAAAATTTTGACGCTCATTCTTTTGCGCATAGAATTGAATAATCGAGTTGAGACCCATTAGTTTTTCCTATTTTGAACATATACAATGCCCGTGCCAAATTTTAAGTTTCTATGTGAGAAAATTGGATTCTGTACGTAAATTTTGGACGCTAATTCTTTTGCGCATAGAATTGAATAATCGAGTTTGTCCCATTAGCTTTTCCTATTTATGACATAATCAATGCTCGTGCCAAATTTCACGTTTCTATGACACTGGAAAGTGAGAAAAATACATTCCGTACGTTAAATTTTGACGCTAATTCTTTTGCGCATAGAATTGAATAATCGAGTTGGGACCCATTAGTTTTTCCTATTTAGAACATCTTCAATGCCCGTGCCAAATTTTACGTTTCTATGTGAGAAAATTGGATTGTGTACGTAAAATTTTGACGCTAATTCTTTTGCGCATAGAATTGAATAATCGAGTTGGGACCCATTAGCTTTTCCTATTTATGACATAATCAATGCTCGTGCCAAATTTCAAGTTTCTATGTGAGAAAATTGGATTCCGTACGTAAAATTTGGAGGCTAATTCTTTTGCACATAGAATTGAATAATCGAGTTGGGACCCATTAGCTTTTCCTATTTATGACATAATCAATGCTCGTGCCAAATTTCAAGTTTATATGTGAGAAAATTGGATTCCGTACGTAAAATTTGAAGGCTAATTCTTTTGCACATAGAATTGAATAATCGAGTTAGGACCCATTAGCTTTTCTTATTTATGACATAATCAATGCCCGTGCCAAATTTTTAGTTTCTATGTGAGAAAATTACATTCCGTACGTAACATTTGGACGCTAATTCTTTTGCGCATAGAATTAAATAACGGAGTTGGGACCCATTAGCTTTTCCTATTTATGACATAATCAATGCTCGTGCCAAATTTCAAGTTTCTATGTGAGAAAATTGGATTCTGTATGTAAAATTTGGAGGCTAATTCTTTTGCACATAGAATGGAAAAATCGAGTTGGGACCCATTAGCTTTTCCTATTTATGACATAATCAATGCTCGTGCCAAATTTCAAGTTTCTATGTGAGAAAATTAGATTCCGTACGTAAAATTTGGATGCTAATTCTTTTGCACATAGAATTGAATAATCGAGTTGGGACCCATTAGCTTTTCCTATTTATGACATAATCAATGCTCGTGCCAAATTTCACGTTTCTATGACACTGGAAAGTGAGAAAAATACATTCCATACGTAAAATTTTGACGCTAATTCTTTTGCACATAGAATTGAATAATCGAGTTAGGACCCATTAGCTTTTCCTATTTATGACTTAATCAATGCTCGTGCCAAATTTCACATTTCTATGACACTGGAAAGTGAGAAAAATACATTCCGTACGGAAAATTTTGACGCTAATTCTTTTGCGCATAGAATTGAATAATCGAGTTGGGACCCATTAGTTTTTCCTATTTATGACATATTCAATGCCCGTGCCAAATTTTACGTTTCTATGTGAGCAAATTGGATTGTGTACGTAAAATTTGGACGCTAATTCTTTTGCGCATAGAATTGAATAATCGAGTTGGGACCCATTAGCTTTACCTATTTTGAACATATACAATGCCCGTGCCAAATTTTAAGTTTCTATGTGAGAAAATTGGATTCCGTACGTAAAATTTGGAGGCTAAGTCTTTTGCACATAGAGTTGAAAAATCGAGTTGGGACCCATTAGCTTTTCCTATTTATGACATAATCAATGCTCGTGCCAAATTTCACGTTTCTATGACACTGGAAAGTGAGAAAAATACATTCCGTACGTTAAATTTTGATGCTAATTCTTTTGCGCATAGAATTGAATAATCGAGTTGGGACCCATTAGTTTTTCCTATTTATGACATATTCAATGCCCGTGCCAAATTTTACGTTTCTATGTGAGAAAATTGGATTGTGTACGTAAAATTTGGACGCTAATTCTTTTGCGCATAGAATTGAATAATCGAGTTGGGACCCATTAGCTTTTCCTATTTATGACATAATCAATGCTCGTGCCAAATTTCAAGTTTCTATGTGAGAAAATTGGATTCCGTACGTAAAATTTGGAGGCTAATTCTTTTGCACATAGAATTGAATAATCGAGTTGGGACCCATTAGCTTTTCCTATTTATGACATAATCAATGCTCGTGCCAAATTTCAAGTTTCTATGTGAGAAAATTGGATTCCGTACGTAAAATTTGGAGGCTAATTCTTTTGCACATAGAATTGAATAATCGAGTTGGGACCCATTAGCTTTTCCTATTTATGACATAATCAATGCTCGTGCCAAATTTCAAGTTTATATGTGAGAAAATTGGATTCCGTACGTAAAATTTGAAGGCTAATTCTTTTGCACATAGAATTGAATAATCGAGTTAGGACCCATTAGCTTTTCTTATTTATGACATAATCAATGCCCGTGCCAAATTTTTAGTTTCTATGTGAGAAAATTACATTCCGTACGTAACATTTGGACGCTAATTCTTTTGCGCATAGAATTAAATAACGGAGTTGGGACCCATTAGCTTTTCCTATTTATGACATAATCAATGCTCGTGCCAAATTTCAAGTTTCTATGTGAGAAAATTGGATTCTGTATGTAAAATTTGGAGGCTAATTCTTTTGCACATAGAATGGAAAAATCGAGTTGGGACCCATTAGCTTTTCCTATTTATGACATAATCAATGCCCGTGCCAAATTTTAAGTTTCTATTTGAGAAAATTATATTCCGTACGTAAAACTTGGACGCTAATTCTTTAGTGCCTAGAATTAAATAACGGAGTTGGGACCCATTAGCTTTTCCTATTTATGACATAATCAATGCTCGTGCCAAATTTCAAGTTTCTATGTGAGAAAATTGGATTCCGTACGTAAAATTTGGATGCTAATTCTTTTGCACATAGAATTGAATAATCGAGTTGGGACCCATTAGCTTTTCCTATTTATGACATAATCAATGCTCGTGCCAAATTTCACGTTTCTATGACACTGGAAAGTGAGAAAAATACATTCCATACGTAAAATTTTGACGCTAATTCTTTTGCACATAGAATTGAATAATCGAGTTAGGACCCATTAGCTTTTCCTATTTATGACTTAATCAATGCTCGTGCCAAATTTCACATTTCTATGACACTGGAAAGTGAGAAAAATACATTCCGTACGGAAAATTTTGACGCTAATTCTTTTGCGCATAGAATTGAATAATCGAGTTGGGACCCATTAGTTTTTCCTATTTATGACATATTCAATGCCCGTGCCAAATTTTACGTTTCTATGTGAGCAAATTGGATTGTGTACGTAAAATTTGGACGCTAATTCTTTTGCGCATAGAATTGAATAATCGAGTTGGGACCCATTAGCTTTACCTATTTTGAACATATACAATGCCCGTGCCAAATTTTAAGTTTCTATGTGAGAAAATTGGATTCCGTACGTAAAATTTGGAGGCTAAGTCTTTTGCACATAGAGTTGAAAAATCGAGTTGGGACCCATTAGCTTTTCCTATTTATGACATAATCAATGCTCGTGCCAAATTTCACGTTTCTATGACACTGGAAAGTGAGAAAAATACATTCCGTACGTTAAATTTTGATGCTAATTCTTTTGCGCATAGAATTGAATAATCGAGTTGGGACCCATTAGTTTTTCCTATTTATGACATATTCAATGCCCGTGCCAAATTTTACGTTTCTATGTGAGAAAATTGGATTGTGTACGTAAAATTTGGACGCTAATTCTTTTGCGCATAGAATTGAATAATCGAGTTGGGACCCATTAGCTTTTCCTATTTATGACATAATCAATGCTCGTGCCAAATTTCAAGTTTCTATGTGAGAAAATTGGATTCCGTACGTAAAATTTGGAGGCTAATTCTTTTGCACATAGAATTGAATAATCGAGTTGGGACCCATTAGCTTTTCCTATTTATGACATAATCAATGCTCGTGCCAAATTTTAAGTTTCTATGTGAGAAAATTACATTCAATACGTAAAACTTGGACGCTAATTCTTTTGTGCCTAGAATTAAATAACGGAGTTGGGACCCTTTAGCTTTTCCTATTTATGACATAATCAATGCCCGTGCCAAATTTCAAGTTTCTATGTGAGAAAATTGGATTCCGTACATAAAATTTGGAGGCTAATTCTTTTGCACATAGAATTGAAAAATCGAGTTGGGACCCATTAGCTTTTCTTATTTATGACATAATCAATGCCCGTGCCAAATTTTAAGTTTCTATGTGAGAAAATTACATTCCGTACGTAAAACTTGGACGCTAATTCTTTAGTGCCTAGAATTAAATAACGGAGTTGGGACCCATTAGCTTTTCCTATTTATGACATAATCAATGCTCGTGCCAAATTTCAAGTTTCTATGTGAGAAAATTGGATTCCGTACGTAAAATTTGGACGCTAATTCTTTTGCACATAGAATTGAAGAATCGAGTTGGGACCCATTAGCATTTCCTATTTATGACATAATCAATGCTCGTGCCAAATTTCACGTTTCTATGACACTGGAAAGTGAGAAAAATACATTCCGTACGTAAAATTTTGACGCTAATTCTTTTGCGCATAGAATTGAATAATCGAGTTGGGACCCATTAGTTTTTCCTATTTAGAACATATTCAATGCCTGTGCCAAATTTTAAGTTTCTATGTGAGAAAATTGGATTGTGTACGTAAAATTTGGACGCTAATTCTTTTGCACATAGAATTGAATAATCGAGTTAGGACCCATTAGCTTTTCTTATTTATGACATAATCAATGCCCTTGCCAAATTTTAAGTTTCTATGTGAGAAAATTACATTCCGTACGTAACATTTGGACGCTAATTCTTTTGCGCATAGAATTAAATAACGGAGTTGGGACCCATTAGCTTTTCCTATTTATGACATAATCAATGCTCGTGCCAAATTTCAAGTTTCTATGTGAGAAAATTGGATTCTGTATGTAAAATTTGGACGCTAATTCTTTTGCACATAGAATTGAATAATCTAGTTAGGACCCATTAGCTTTTCCTATTTATGACATAATCAATGCCCGTGCCAAATTTTAAGTTTCTATGTGAGAAAATTACATTCCATACGTAAAACTTGGACGCTAATTCTTTTGTGCCTAGAATTAAATAACGGAGTTGGGACCCATTAGCTTTTCCTATTTATGACATAATCAATGCTCGTGCCAAATTTCAAGTTTCTATGTGAGAAAATTGGATTCCGTACGTAAAATTTGGACGCTAATTCTTTTGCACATAGAATTGAATAATCGAGTTGGGACCCATTAGCTTTTCCTATTTATGACATAATCAATGCTCGTGCCAAATTTCACGTTTCTATGACACTGGAAAGTGAGAAAAATACATTCCATACGTAAAATTTTGACGCTAATTCTTTTGCACATAGAATTGAATAATCGAGTTAGGACCCATTAGCTTTTCCTATTTATGACATAATCAATGCTCGTGCCAAATTTCACGTTTCTATGACACTGGAAAGTGAGAAAAATACATTCCGTACGGAAAATTTTGACGCTAATTCTTTTGCGCATAGAATTGAATATTCGAGTTGAGACCCATTAGTTTTTCCTATTTTGAACATATACAATTCCCGTGCCAAATTTTAAGTTTCTATGTGAGAAAATTGGATTGTGTACGTAAAATTTGGACGCTAATTCTTTTGCGCATAGAATTGAATAATCGAGTTGGGACCCATTAGCTTTTCCTATTTATGACAATCAATGCTCGTGCCAAATTTCAAGTTTCTATGTGAGAAAATTGGATTCCGTACGTAAAATTAGGAGGCTAATTCTTTTGCACATAGAATTGAATAATCGAGTTGGGACCCATTAGCTTTTCCTATTTATGACATAATCAATGCCCGTGCCAAATTTCAAGTTTCTATGTGAGAAAATTGGATTCCGTACATAAAATTTGGAGGCTAATTCTTTTGCACATAGAATTGAAAAATCGAGTTGGGACCCATTAGCTTTTCCTATTTATGACATAATCAATGCCCGTGCCAAATTTTAAGTTTCTATGTGAGAAAATTACATTCCATACGTAAAACTTGGACGCTAATTCTTTTGTGCCTAGAATTAAATAACGGAGTTGGGACCCATTAGCTTTTCCTATTTATGACATAATCAATGCTCGTGCCAAATTTCAAGTTTCTATGTGAGAAAATTGGATTCCGTACGTAAAATTTGGACGCTAATTCTTTTGCACATAGAATTGAATAATCGAGTTGGGACCCATTAGCTTTTCCTATTTATGACATAATCAATGCTCGTGCCAAATTTCACGTTTCTATGACACTGGAAAGTGAGAAAAATACATTCCATACGTAAAATTTTGACGCTAATTCTTTTGCACATAGAATTGAATAATCGAGTTAGGACCCATTAGCTTTTCCTATTTATGACATAATCAATGCTCGTGCCAAATTTCACGTTTCTATGACACTGGAAAGTGAGAAAAATACATTCCGTACGGAAAATTTTGACGCTAATTCTTTTGCGCATAGAATTGAATATTCGAGTTGAGACCCATTAGTTTTTCCTATTTTGAACATATACAATTCCCGTGCCAAATTTTAAGTTTCTATGTGAGAAAATTGGATTGTGTACGTAAAATTTGGACGCTAATTCTTTTGCGCATAGAATTGAATAATCGAGTTGGGACCCATTAGCTTTTCCTATTTATGACAATCAATGCTCGTGCCAAATTTCAAGTTTCTATGTGAGAAAATTGGATTCCGTACGTAAAATTAGGAGGCTAATTCTTTTGCACATAGAATTGAATAATCGAGTTGGGACCCATTAGCTTTTCCTATTTATGACATAATCAATGCCCGTGCCAAATTTCAAGTTTCTATGTGAGAAAATTGGATTCCGTACATAAAATTTGGAGGCTAATTCTTTTGCACATAGAATTGAAAAATCGAGTTGGGACCCATTAGCTTTTCCTATTTATGACATAATCAATGCCCGTGCCAAATTTTAAATTTCTATGTGAGAAAATTACATTCCGTACGTAAAACTTGGACGCTAATTCTTTTGTGCCTAGAATTAAATTACGGAGTTGGGACCCTTAAGTTTTTCCTATTTATGACATAATCAATGCTCGTGCCAAATTTCAAGTTTCTATGTGAGAAAATTGGATTCCGTACATAAAATTTGGAGGCTAATTCTTTTGCACATAGAATTGAAAAATCGAGTTGGGACCCATTAGCTTTTCCTATTTATGACATAATCAATGCCCGTGCCAAATTTTAAGTTTCTATGTGAGAAAATTACATTCCGTACGTAAAACTTGGACGCTAATTCTTTAGTGCCTAGATTTAAATAACGGAGTTGGGACCCATTAGCTTTTCCTATTTATGACATAATCAATGCTCGTGCCAAATTTCAAGTTTCTATGTGAGAAAATTGGATTCCGTACGTAAAATTTGGACGCTAATTCTTTTGCACATAGAATTGAATAATCGAGTTGGGACCCATTAGCTTTTCCTATTTATGACATAATCAATGCTCGTGCCAAATTTCACGTTTCTATGTGAGAAAATTGGATTCCGTACGTAAAATTTGGAGGCTAATTCTTTTGCACATAGAATTGAATAATCGAGTTGGACCCATTAGCTTTTCCTATTTATGACATAATCAATGCTCGTGCCAAATTTCACGTTTCTATGACACTGGAAAGTGAGAAAAATACATTCCGTACGTAAAATTTTGATGCTAATTCTTTTGCGCATAGAATTGAATAATCGAGTTGGGACCCATTAGTTTTTCCTATTTAGAACATATTCAATGCCAGTGCCAAATTTTAAGTTTCTATGTGAGAAAATTGGATTGTGTACGTAAAATTTGGACGCTAATTCTTTTTCGCATAGAATTGAATAATCGAGTTAGGACCCATTAGCTTTTCTTATTTATGACATAATCAATGCCGTTGCCAAATTTTAAGTTTCTATGTGAGAAAATTACATTCCGTACGTAACATTTGGACGCTAATTCTTTTGCGCATAGAATTAAATAACTGAGTTGGGACCCATTAGCTTTTCCTATTTATGACATAATCATTGCTCGTGCCAAATTTCAAGTTTCTATGTGAGAAAATTGGATTCTGTATGTAAAATTTGGACGCTAATTAAAAGGCACATAGAATTGAATAATCTAGTTAGGACCCATTAGCTTTTCCTATTTATGACATAATCAATGCTCGTGCCAAATTTTAAGTTTCTATGTGAGAAAATTACATTCCATACGTAAAACTTGGACGCTAATTCTTTTGTGCCTAGAATTAAATAACGGAGTTGGGACCCTTTAGCTTTTCCTATTTATGACATAATCAATGCTCGTGCCAAATTTCAAGTTTCTATGTGAGAAAATTGGATTCCGTACGTAAAATTTTGACGCTAATTCTTTTGCACATAGAATTGAATAATTGAGTTAGGACCAATTAGCTTTTCCTATTTATGACATAATCAATGCCCGTGCCAAATTTTATGTTTCTATGTGAGAAAATTACATTCCGTACGTAAAACTTGGGCGCTAATTCTTTAGTGCCTAGAATTAAATAACGGAGTTGGGACCCATTAGCTTTTCCTATTTATGACATAATCAATGCTCGTGCCAAATTTCACGTTTCTATGACACTGGAAAGTGAGAAAAATACATTCCGTACGTTAAATTTTGACGCTAATTCTTTTGCGTATAGAATTGAATAATCGAGTAGGGACCCATTAGTTTTTCCTATTTAGAACATATTCAATGCCCATGCCAAACTTTACGTTTCTATGTGAGAAAATTGGATTCCGTACGTTAAATTTTGACGCTAATTCTTTTGCGCATAGAATTGAATAATCGAGTTGGGACCCATTAGCTTTTCCTATTTATGACATAATCAATGCTCGTGCCAAATTTCAAGTTTCTATGTGAGAAAATTGGATTTCGTACGTAAAATTTGGAGGCTAATTCTTTTGCACATAGAATTGAATAATCGAGTTGGGACCCATTAGCTTTTCCTATTTATGACATAATCAATGCTCGTGCCAAATTTCAAGTTTCTATGTGAGAAAATTGGATTCCGTACGTAAAATTTGGAGGCTAATTCTTTTGCACATAGAATTGAATAATCGAGTTGGGACCCATTAGCTTTTCCTATTTATGACATAATCAATGCTCGTGCCAAATTTCACGTTTCTGTGACACTGGAAAGTGAGAAAAATACATTCCATACGTAAAATTTTGACGCTAATTCTTTTGCACATAGAATTGAATAATCGAGTTGGGACCCATTAGCTTTTCCTATTTATGACATAATCAATGCTCGTGCCAAATTTCACGTTTCTATGACCCTGGAAAGTGAGAAAAATACATTCCGTACGGAAAATTTTGACGCTAATTCTTTTGCACATAGAATTGAATAATCGAGTTGAGACCCATTAGTTTTTCCTATTTTGAACATATACAATGCCCGTGCCAAATTTTAAGTTTCTATGTGAGAAAATTGGATTCTATACGTAAAATTTGGACGCTAATTCTTTTGCGCATAGAATTGAATAATCGAGTTGGGACCCATTAGCTTTTCCTATTTATGACATAATCAATGCTCGTGCCAAATTTCAAGTTTCTATGTGAGAAAATTGGATTACGTACGTAAAATTTGACGGCTAATTCTTTTGCACATAGAATTGAATAATCGAGTTAGGACCCATTAGCTTTTCTTATTTATGACATAATCAATGCCCGTGCCAAATTTTAAGTTTCTATGTGAGAAAATTACATTCCGTACGTAACATTTGGACGCTAATTCTTTTGCGCATAGAATTAAATAACGGAGTTGGGACCCATTAGCTTTTCCTATTTATGACATAATCAATGCTCATGCCAAATTTCAAGTTTCTATGTGAGAAAATTGGATTCTGTATGTAAAATTTGGAGGCTAATTCTTTTGCACATAGAATTGAAAAATCGAGTTGGGACCCATTAGCTTTTCTTATTTATGACATAATCAATGCCCGTGCCAAATTTTAAGTTTCTATGTGAGAAAATTACATTCCGTACGTAACATTTGGACGCTAATTCTTTTGCGCATAGAATTAAATAACGGAGTTGGGACCCATTAGCTTTTCCTATTTATGACATAATCAATGCTCGTGCCAAATTTCACGTTTCTATGACACTGGAAAGTGAGAAAAATACATTCCGTACGTTAAATTTTGACGCTAATTCTTTTGCGCATAGAATTGAATAATCGAGTTGGGACCCATTAGTTTTTCCTATTTAGAACATATTCAATGCCCATGCCAAATTTTACTTTTCTATGTGAGAAAATTGGATTGTGTACGTAAAATTTGGACGCTAATTCTTTTGCGCATAGAATTGAATAATCGAGTTGGGACCCATTAGTTTTTCCTATTTATGACATAATCAATGCTCGTGCCAAATTTCAAGTTTCTATGTGAGAAAATTGGATTCCGTACATAAAATTTGGAGGCTAATTCTTTTGCACATAGAATTGAATAATCGAGTTGGGACCCATTAGCTTTTCCTATTTATGACATAATCAATGCTCGTGCCAAATTTCACGTTTTTATGACACTGGAAAGTAAGAAAAATACATTCCATACGTAAAATTTTGACGCTAATTCTTTTGCACATAGAATTGAATAATCGAGTTAGGACCCATTAGCTTTTCCTATTTGACATAATCAATGCTCGTGCCAAATTTCACATTTCTATGACACTGGAAAGTGAGAAAAATACATTCCGTACGGAAAATTTTGACGCTAATTCTTTTGCGCATAGAATTGAATAATCGAGTTGAGACCCATTAGTTTTTCCTATTTTGAACATATACAATGCCCGTGCCAAATTTTAAGTTTCTATGTGAGAAAATTGGATTGTGTACGTAAAATTTGGACGCTAATTCTTTTGCGCATAGAATTGAATAATCGAGTTGGGACCCATTAGCTTTTCCTATTTATGACATAATCAATGCTCGTGCCAAATTTCAAGTTTCTATGTGAGAAAATTGGAATCCGTACTTAAAATTTGGAGGCTAATTCTTTTGCACATAGAATTGAATAATCGAGTTAGGACCCATTAGCTTTTCTTATTTATGACATAATCAATGCCCGTGCCAAATTTTAAGTTTCTATGTGAGAAAATTACATTCCGTACGTAACATTTGGACGCTAATTCTTTTGCGCATAGAATTAAATAGCGGAGTTGGGACCCATTAGCTTTTCCTATTTATGACAATCAATGCTCATGCCAAATTTCAAGTTTCTATGTGAGAAAATTGGATTCTGTATGTAAAATTTGGAGGCTAATTCTTTTGCACATAGAATTGAAAAATCGAGTTGGGACCCATTAGCTTTTCTTATTTATGACATAATCAATGCCCGTGCCAAATTTTAAGTTTCTATGTGAGAAAATTAAATTCCGTACGTAACATTTGGACGCGAATTCTTTTGCGCATAGAATTAAATAACGGAGTTGGGACCCATTAGCTTTTCTTATTTATGACATAATTAATGCTCGTGCCAAATTTCACGTTTCTATGACACTGGAAAGTGAGAAAAATACATTCTGTACGTTAAATTTTGACGCTAATTCTTTTGCGCATAGAATTGAATAATCGAGTTGGGACCCATTAGTTTTTCCTATTTAGAACATATTCAATGCCCATGCCAAATTTTACGTTTCTATGTGAGAAAATTGGATTGTGTACGTAAAATTTGGACGCTAATTCTTTTGCGCATAGAATTGAATAATCGAGTTGGGATCCATTAGTTTTTTCTATTTATGACATAATCAATGCTCGTGCTAAATTTCAAGTTTCTATGTGAGAAAATTGGATTCCGTACATAAAATTTGGAGGCTAATTCTTTTGCACATAGAATTGAATAATCGAGTTGGGACCCATTAGCTTTTCCTATTTATGACATAATCAATGCTCGTGCCAAATTTCACGTTTCTATGACACTGGAAAGTGAGAAAAATACATTCCATACGTAAAATTTTGACGCTAATTCTTTTGCACATAGAATTGAATAATCGAGTTAGGACCCATTAGCTTTTCCTATTTATGACATAATCAATGCTCGTGCCAAATTTCACGTTTCTATGACTCTGGAAAGTGAGAAAAATACATTCCGTACGGAAAATTTTGACGCTAATTCTTTTGCGCATAGAATTGAATAATCGAGTTGAGACCCATTAGTTTTTCCTATTTTGAACATATACAATGCCCGTGCCAAATTTTAAGTTTCTATGTGAGAAAATTGGATTGTGTTCGTAAAATTTGGACGCTAATTCTTTTGCGCATAGAATTGAATAATCGAGTTGGGACCCATTAGCTTTTCCTATTTATGACATAATCAATGCTCGTGCCAAATTTCAAGTTTCTATGTGAGAAAATTGGATTCCAAACGTAAAATTTGGAGGCTAATTCTTTTGCACATAGAATTGAATAATCGAGTTGGACCCATTAGCTTTTCCTATTTATGACATAATCAATGCTCGTGCCAAATTTCACGTTTCTATGACACTGGAAAGTGAGAAAAATACATTCCGTACGTAAAATTTTGATGCTAATTCTTTTGCGCATAGAATTGAATAATCGAGTTGGGACCCATTAGTTTTTCCTATTTAGAACATATTCAATGCCTGTGCCAAATTTTAAGTTTCTATGTGAGAAAATTGGATTGTGTACGTAAAATTTGGACGCTAATTCTTTTGCGCATAGAATTGAATAATCGAGTTAGGACCCATTAGCTTTTCTTATTTATGACATAATCAATGCCCTTGCCAAATTTTAAGTTTCTATGTGAGAAAATTACATTCCGTACGTAACATTTGGACGCTAATTCTTTTGCGCATAGAATTAAATAACGGAGTTGGGACCCATTAGCTTTTCCTATTTATGACATAATCAATGCTCGTGCCAAATTTCAAGTTTCTATGTGAGAAAATTGTATTCTGTATGTAAAATTAGGAGGCTAATTCTTTTGCACATAGAATTGAATAATCTAGTTAGGACCCATTAGCTTTTCCTATTTATGACATAATCAATGCCCGTGCCAAATTTTAAGTTTCTATGTGAGAAAATTACATTCCATACGTAAAACTTGGACGCTAATTCTTTTGTGCCTAGTATTAAATAACGGAGTTGGGACCCTTTAGCTTTTCCTATTTATGACATAATCAATGCTCGTGCCAAATTTCAAGTTTCTATGTGAGAAAATTGGATTCCGTACGTAAAATTTTTACGCTAATTCTTTTGCACATAGAATTGAATAATTGAGTTAGGACCAATTAGCTTTTCCTATTTATGACATAATCAATGCCCGTGCCAAATTTTAAGTTTCTATGTGAGAAAATTACATTCCGTACGTAAAACTTGGGCGCTAATTCTTTAGTGCCTTGAATTAAATAACGGAGTTGGGACCCATTAGCTTTTCCTATTTATGACATAATCAATGCTCGTGCCAAATTTCACGTTTTGTATGACACTGGAAAGTGAGAAAAATACATTCCATACGTAAAATTTGGACGCTAATTCTTTTGCACATAGAATTGAATAATCGAGTTAGGACCCATTAGCTTTTCCTATTTATGACATAATCAATGCTCGTGCCAAATTTCACGTTTCTATGACACTGGAAAGTGAGAAAAATACATTATGTACGGAAAATTTTGACGCTAATTCTTTTGCGCATAGAATTGAATAAGCGAGTTGAGACCCATTAGTTTTTCCTATTTTGAACATATACAATGCCCGTGCCAAATTTTAAGTTTCTATGTGAGAAAATTGGATTCTATACGTAAAATTTGGACGCTAATTCTTTTGCGCATAGAATTGAATAATCGAGTTGGGACCCATTAGCTTTTCCTATTTATGACATAATCAATGCTCGTGCCAAATTTCAAGTTTCTATGTGAGAAAATTGGAATCTGTACGTAAAATTTGGAGGCTAATTCTTTTGCACATAGAATTGAATAATCGAGTTGGACCCATTAGCTTTTCCTATTTATGACATAATCAATGCTCGTGCCAAATTTCACGTTTCTATGACACTGGAAAGTGAGAAAAATACATTCCGTACGTTAAATTTTGACGCTAATTCTTTTGCGCATAGAATTGAATAATCGAGTTGGGACCCATTAGTTTTTCCTATTTAGAACATATTCAATGCCCATGCCAAACTTTACGTTTCTATGTGAGAAATTTGGATTCCGTACGTTAAATTTTGTCGCTAATTCTCTTGCGCACAGAATTGAATAATCGAGTTGGGACCCATTAGCTTTTCCTATTTATGACATATTCAATGCTCGTGCCAAATTTCAAGTTTCTATGTGAGAAAATTGGATTCTGTACGTAAAATTTGGAGGCTAATTCTTTTGCACATAGAATTGAATAATCGAGTTGGGACCCATTAGCTTTTCCTATTTATGACATAATCAATGCTCGTGCCAAATTTCAAGTTTCTATGTGAGAAAATTGGATTCCGTACGTAAAATTTGGAGGCTAATTCTTTTGCACATAGAATTGAATAATCGAGTTAGGACCCATTAGCTTTTCTTATTTATGACATAATCAATGCCCGTGCCAAATTTTAAGTTTCTATGTGAGAAAATTACATTCCGTACGTAACATTTGGACGCTAATTCTTTTGCGCATAGAATTAAATAACGGAGTTGGGACCCATTAGCTTTTCCTATTTATGACATAATCAATGCTCGTGCCAAATTTCACATTTCTGTGACACTGGAAAGTGAGAAAAATACATTCCATACGTAAAATTTTGACGCTAATTCTTTTGCACATAGAATTGAATAATCGAGTTAGGACCCATTAGCTTTTCCTATTTATGACATAATCAATGCTCGTGCCAAATTTTACGTTTCTATGATCCTGGAAAGTGAGAAAAATACATTCCGTAATGAAAATTTTGACGCTAATTCTTTTGCGCATAGAATTGAATAATCGAGTTGAGACCCATTAGTTTTTCCTATTTTGAACATATACAATGCCCGTGCCAAATCTTAAGTTTCTATGTGAGAAAATTGGATTCTATACGTAAAATTTGGACGCTAATTCTTTTGCGCATAGAATTGAATAATCGAGTTGGGACCCATTAGCTTTTCCTATTTATGACATAATCAATGCTCGTGCCAAATTTCAAGTTTCTATGTGAGAAAATTGGATTCCGTACTTAAAATTTGACGGCTAATTCTTTTGCACATAGAATTGAATAATCGAGTTAGGACCCATTAGCTTTTCCTATTTATGACATAATCAATGCCCGTGCCAAATTTTAAGTTTCTATGTGAGAAAATTACATTCCGTACGTAACATTTGGACGCTAATTCTTTTGCGCATAGAATTAAATAACGGAGTTGGGACCCATTAGCTTTTCCTATTTATGACATAATCAATGCTCATGCCAAATTTCAAGTTTCTATGTGAGAAAATTGGATTCTGTATGTAAAATTTGGAGGCTAATTCTTTTGCACATAGAATTGAAAAATCGAGTTGGGACCCATTAGCTTTTCTTATTTATGACATAATCAATGCCCGTGCCAAATTTTAAGTTTCTATGTGAGAAAATTACATTCCGTACGTAACATTTGGACGCTAATTCTTTTGCGCATAGAATTAAATAACGGAGTTGGGACCCATTAGCTTTTCCTATTTATGACATAATCAATGCTCGTGCCAAATTTCACGTTTCTATGACACTGGAGAGTGAGAAAAATACATTCCGTACGTTAAATTTTGACGCTAATTCTTTTGCGCATAGAATTGAATAATCGAGTTGGGACCCATTAGTTTTTCCTATTTAGAACATATTCAATGCCCATGCCAAATTTTTCTTTTCTATGTGAGAAAATTGGATTGTGTACGTAAAATTTGGACGCTAATTCTTTTGCGCATAGAATTGAATAATCGAGTTGGGACCCATTAGTTTTTCCTATTTATGACATAATCAATGCTCGTGCCAAATTTCAAGTTTCTATGTGAGAAAATTGGATTCCGTACATAAAATTTGGAGGCTAATTCTTTTGCACATAGAATTGAATAATCGAGTTGGGACCCATTAGCTTTTCCTATTTATGACATAATCAATGCTCGTGCCAAATTTCACGTTTTTATGACACTGGAAAGTGAGAAAAATACATTCCGTACGTTAAATTTTGACGCTAATTCTTTTGCGCATAGAATTAAATAATCGAGTTGGGACCCATTAGTTTTTCCTATTTAGAACATATTCAATGCCCGTGCCAAATTTTAAGTTTCTATGTGAGAAAATTCGATTGTGTACATAAAATTTGGACGCTAATTCTTTTGCGCATAGAATTGAATAATCGAGTTGGGACCCATTAGCTTTTCTTATTCATGACATATTCAATGCCCGTGCCAAATTTTAAGTTTCTATGTGAGAAAATTACATTCCGTACGTAACATTTGGACGCTAATTCTTTTGCGCATAGAATTAAATAACGGAGTTGGGACCCATTAGCTTTTCCTATTTATGACATAATTAATGCTCGTGCCAAATTTCACGTTTCTATGACACTGGAAAGTGAGAAAAATACATTCCGTACGTTAAATTTTGACGCTAATTCTTTTGCGCATAGAATTGAATAATCGAGTTGGGACCCATTAGTTTTTCCTATTTAGAACATATTCAATGCCCATGCCAAATTTTACGTTTCTATGTGAGAAAATTGGATTGTGTACGTAAAATTTGGACGCTAATTCTTTTGCGCATAGAATTGAATAATCGAGTTGGGACCCATTAGCTTTTCCTATTTATGACATAATCAATGCTCGTGCCAAATTTCAAGTTTCTATGTGAGAAAATTAAATTCCGTACATAAAATTTGGAGGCTAATTCTTTTGCACATAGAATTGAATAATCGAGTTGGGACCCATTAGCTTTTCCTATTTATGACATAATCAATGCTTGTGCCAAATTTCAAGTTTCTATGTGAGAAAATTGGATTCCGTACGTAAAATTTGGAGGCTAATTCTTTTGCACATAGAATTGAATAATCGAGTTGGGACCCATTAGCTTTTCCTATTTATGACATAATCAATGCTCGTGCCAAATTTCAAGTTTCTATGTGAGAAAATTGGATTCCGTACGTAAAATTTGGAGGCTAATTCTTTTGCACATAGAATTGAATAATCGAGTTGGGACCCATTAGCTTTTCCTATTTATGACATAATCAATGCTCGTGCCAAATTTCACGTTTCTGTGACACTGGAAAGTGAGAAAAATACATTCCATACGTAAAATTTTGACGCTAATTCTTTTGCACATAGAATTGAATAATCGAGTTAGGACCCATTAGCTTTTCCTATTTATGACATAATCAATGCTCGTGCCAAATTTCACGTTTCTATGACCCTGGAAAGTGAGAAAAATACATTCCGTAACGAAAATTTTGACGCTAATTCTTTTGCGCATAGAATTGAATAATCGAGTTGAGACCCATTAGTTTTTCCTATTTTGAACATATACAATGCCCGTGCCAAATTTTAAGTTTCTATGTGAGAAAATTGGATTCTATACGTAAAATTTGGACGCTAATTCTTTTGCGCATAGAATTGAATAATCGAGTTGGGACCCATTAGCTTTTCCTATTTATGACATAATCAATGCTCGTGCCAAATTTCAAGTTTCTATGTGAGAAAATTGGATTCCGTACTTAAAATTTGACGGCTAATTCTTTTGCACATAGAATTGAATAATCGAGTTAGGACCCATTAGCTTTTCTTATTTATGACATAATCAATGCCCGTGCCAAATTTTAAGTTTCTATGTGAGAAAATTACATTCCGTACGTAACATTTGGACGCTAATTCTTTTGCACATAGAATTGAAAAATCGAGTTGGGAACCATTAGCTTTTCTTATTTATGACATAATCAATGCCCGTGCCAAATTTTAAGTTTCTATGTGAGAAAATTGGATTCTATACGTAAAATTTGGACGCTAATTCTTTTGCGCATAGAATTGAATAATCGAGTTGGGACCCATTAGCTTTTCCTATTTATGACATAATCAATGCTCGTGCCAAATTTCAAGTTTCTATGTGAGAAAATTGGAATCTGTACGTAAAATTTGGAGGCTAATTCTTTTGCACATAGAATTGAATAATCGAGTTGGACCCATTAGCTTTTCCTATTTATGACATAATCAATGCTCGTGCCAAATTTCACGTTTCTATGACACTGGAAAGTGAGAAAAATACATTCCGTACGTTAAATTTTGACGCTAATTCTTTTGCGCATAGAATTGAATAATCGAGTTGGGACCCATTAGTTTTTCCTATTTAGAACATATTCAATGCCCATGCCAAACTTTACGTTTCTATGTGAGAAATTTGGATTCCGTACGTTAAATTTTGACGCTAATTCTCTTGCGCACAGAATTGAATAATCGAGTTGGGACCCATTAGCTTTTCCTATTTATGACATATTCAATGCTCGTGCCAAATTTCAAGTTTCTATGTGAGAAAATTGGATTCTGTACGTAAAATTTGGAGGCTAATTCTTTTGCACATAGAATTGAATAATCGAGTTGGGACCCATTAGCTTTTCCTATTTATGACATAATCAATGCTCGTGCCAAATTTCAAGTTTCTATGTGAGAAAATTGGATTCCGTACGTAAAATTTGGAGGCTAATTCTTTTGCACATAGAATTGAATAATCGAGTTAGGACCCATTAGCTTTTCTTATTTATGACATAATCAATGCCCGTGCCAAATTTTAAGTTTCTATGTGAGAAAATTACATTCCGTACGTAACATTTGGACGCTAATTCTTTTGCGCATAGAATTAAATAACGGAGTTGGGACCCATTAGCTTTTCCTATTTATGACATAATCAATGCTCGTGCCAAATTTCACGTTTCTGTGACACTGGAAAGTGAGAAAAATACATTCCATACGTAAAATTTTGACGCTAATTCTTTTGCACATAGAATTGAATAATCGAGTTAGGACCCATTAGCTTTTCCTATTTATGACATAATCAATGCTCGTGCCAAATTTTACGTTTCTATGATCCTGGAAAGTGAGAAAAATACATTCCGTAATGAAAATTTTGACGCTAATTCTTTTGCGCATAGAATTGAATAATCGAGTTGAGACCCATTAGTTTTTCCTATTTTGAACATATACAATGCCCGTGCCAAATCTTAAGTTTCTATGTGAGAAAATTGGATTCTATACGTAAAATTTGGACGCTAATTCTTTTGCGCATAGAATTGAATAATCGAGTTGGGACCCATTAGCTTTTCCTATTTATGACATAATCAATGCTCGTGCCAAATTTCAAGTTTCTATGTGAGAAAATTGGATTCCGTACTAAAAATTTGACGGCTAATTGTTTTGCACATAGAATTTAATAATCGAGTTAGGACCCATTAGCTTTTCTTATTTATGACATAATCAATGCCCGTGCCAAATTTTAAGTTTCTATGTGAGAAAATTACATTCCGTACGTAACATTTGGACGCTAATTCTTTTGCGCATAGAATTAAAAAACGGAGTTGGGACCCATTAGCTTTTCCTATTTATGACATAATCAATGCTCATGCCAAATTTCAAGTTTCTATGTGAGAAAATTGGATTCTGTATGTAAAATTTGGAGGCTAATTCTTTTGCACATAGAATTGAAAAATCGAGTTGGGACCCATTAGCTTTTCTTATTTATGACATAATCAATGCCCGTGCCAAATTTTAAGTTTCTATGTGAGAAAATTACATTCCGTACGTAACATTTGGACGCTAATTCTTTTGCGCATAGAATTAAATAACGGAGTTGGGACCCATTAGCTTTTCCTATTTATGACATAATCAATGCTCGTGCCAAATTTCACGTTTCTATGACCCTGGAGAGTGAGAAAAATACATTCCGTACGTTAAATTTTGACGCTAATTCTTTTGCGCATAGAATTGAATAATCGAGTTGGGACCCATTAGTTTTTCCTATTTAGAACATATTCAATGCCCATGCCAAATTTTACTTTTCTATGTGAGAAAATTGGATTGTGTACGTAAAATTTGGACGCTAATTCTTTTGCGCATAGAATTGAATAATCGAGTTGGGACCCATTAGTTTTTCCTATTTATGACATAATCAATGCTCGTGCCAAATTTCAAGTTTCTATGTGAGAAAATTGGATTCCGTACATAAAATTTGGAGGCTAATTCTTTTGCACATAGAATTGAATAATCGAGTTGGGACCCATTAGCTTTTCCTATTTATGACATAATCAATGCTCGTGCCAAATTTCACGTTTTTATGACACTGGAAAGTGAGAAAAATACATTCCGTACGTTAAATTTTGACGCTAATTCTTTTGCGCATAGAATTAAATAATCGAGTTGGGACCCATTAGTTTTTCCTATTTAGAACATATTCAATGCCCGTGCCAAATTTTAAGTTTCTATGTGAGAAAATTACATTCCGTACGTAACATTTGGACGCTAATTCTTTTGCGCATAGAATTAAATAACGGAGTTGGGACCCATTAGCTTTTCCTATTTATGACATAATCAATGCTCATGCCAAATTTCAAGTTTCTATGTGAGAAAATTGGATTCTGTATGTAAAATTTGGAGGCTAATTCTTTTGCACATAGAATTGAAAAATCGAGTTGGGACCCATTAGCTTTTCTTATTTATGACATAATCAATGCCCGTGCCAAATTTCAAGTTTCTATGTGAGAAAATTGGATTCCGTACATAAAATTTGGAGGCTAATTCTTTTGCACATAGAATTGAATAATCGAGTTGGGACCCATTAGCTTTTCCTATTTATGACATAATCAATGCTCGTGCCAAATTTCACGTTTTTATGACACTGGAAAGTGAGAAAAATACATTCCGTACGTTAAATTTTGACGCTAATTCTTTTGCGCATAGAATTAAATAATCGAGTTGGGACCCATTAGTTTTTCCTATTTAGAACATATTCAATGCCCGTGCCAAATTTTAAGTTTCTATGTGAGAAAATTCGATTGTGTACATAAAATTTGGACGCTAATTCTTTTGCGCATAGAATTGAATAATCGAGTTGGGACCCATTAGCTTTTCTTATTCATGACATATTCAATGCCCGTGCCAAATTTTAAGTTTCTATGTGAGAAAATTACATTCCGTACGTAACATTTGGACGCTAATTCTTTTGCGCATAGAATTAAATAACGGAGTTGGGACCCATTAGCTTTTCCTATTTATGACATAATTAATGCTCGTGCCAAATTTCACGTTTCTATGACACTGGAAAGTGAGAAAAATACATTCCGTACGTTAAATTTTGACGCTAATTCTTTTGCGCATAGAATTGAATAATCGAGTTGGGACCCATTAGTTTTTCCTATTTAGAACATATTCAATGCCCATGCCAAATTTTACGTTTCTATGTGAGAAAATTGGATTGTGTACGTAAAATTTGGACGCTAATTCTTTTGCGCATAGAATTGAATAATCGAGTTGGGACCCATTAGCTTTTCCTATTTATGACATAATCAATGCTCGTGCCAAATTTCAAGTTTCTATGTGAGAAAATTAAATTCCGTACATAAAATTTGGAGGCTAATTCTTTTGCACATAGAATTGAATAATCGAGTTGGGACCCATTAGCTTTTCCTATTTATGACATAATCAATGCTTGTGCCAAATTTCAAGTTTCTATGTGAGAAAATTGGATTCCGTACGTAAAATTTGGAGGCTAATTCTTTTGCACATAGAATTGAATAATCGAGTTGGGACCCATTAGCTTTTCCTATTTATGACATAATCAATGCTCGTGCCAAATTTCAAGTTTCTATGTGAGAAAATTGGATTCCGTACGTAAAATTTGGAGGCTAATTCTTTTGCACATAGAATTGAATAATCGAGTTGGGACCCATTAGCTTTTCCTATTTATGACATAATCAATGCTCGTGCCAAATTTCACGTTTCTGTGACACTGGAAAGTGAGAAAAATACATTCCATACGTAAAATTTTGACGCTAATTCTTTTGCACATAGAATTGAATAATCGAGTTAGGACCCATTAGCTTTTCCTATTTATGACATAATCAATGCTCGTGCCAAATTTCACGTTTCTATGACCCTGGAAAGTGAGAAAAATACATTCCGTAACGAAAATTTTGACGCTAATTCTTTTGCGCATAGAATTGAATAATCGAGTTGAGACCCATTAGTTTTTCCTATTTTGAACATATACAATGCCCGTGCCAAATTTTAAGTTTCTATGTGAGAAAATTGGATTCTATACGTAAAATTTGGACGCTAATTCTTTTGCGCATAGAATTGAATAATCGAGTTGGGACCCATTAGCTTTTCCTATTTATGACATAATCAATGCTCGTGCCAAATTTCAAGTTTCTATGTGAGAAAATTGGATTCCGTACTTAAAATTTGACGGCTAATTCTTTTGCACATAGAATTGAATAATCGAGTTAGGACCCATTAGCTTTTCTTATTTATGACATAATCAATGCCCGTGCCAAATTTTAAGTTTCTATGTGAGAAAATTACATTCCGTACGTAACATTTGGACGCTAATTCTTTTGCACATAGAATTGAAAAATCGAGTTGGGAACCATTAGCTTTTCTTATTTATGACATAATCAATGCCCGTGCCAAATTTTAAGTTTCTATGTGAGAAAATTGGATTCTATACGTAAAATTTGGACGCTAATTCTTTTGCGCATAGAATTGAATAATCGAGTTGGGACCCATTAGCTTTTCCTATTTATGACATAATCAATGCTCGTGCCAAATTTCAAGTTTCTATGTGAGAAAATTGGAATCTGTACGTAAAATTTGGAGGCTAATTCTTTTGCACATAGAATTGAATAATCGAGTTGGACCCATTAGCTTTTCCTATTTATGACATAATCAATGCTCGTGCCAAATTTCACGTTTCTATGACACTGGAAAGTGAGAAAAATACATTCCGTACGTTAAATTTTGACGCTAATTCTTTTGCGCATAGAATTGAATAATCGAGTTGGGACCCATTAGTTTTTCCTATTTAGAACATATTCAATGCCCATGCCAAACTTTACGTTTCTATGTGAGAAATTTGGATTCCGTACGTTAAATTTTGACGCTAATTCTCTTGCGCACAGAATTGAATAATCGAGTTGGGACCCATTAGCTTTTCCTATTTATGACATATTCAATGCTCGTGCCAAATTTCAAGTTTCTATGTGAGAAAATTGGATTCTGTACGTAAAATTTGGAGGCTAATTCTTTTGCACATAGAATTGAATAATCGAGTTGGGACCCATTAGCTTTTCCTATTTATGACATAATCAATGCTCGTGCCAAATTTCAAGTTTCTATGTGAGAAAATTGGATTCCGTACGTAAAATTTGGAGGCTAATTCTTTTGCACATAGAATTGAATAATCGAGTTAGGACCCATTAGCTTTTCTTATTTATGACATAATCAATGCCCGTGCCAAATTTTAAGTTTCTATGTGAGAAAATTACATTCCGTACGTAACATTTGGACGCTAATTCTTTTGCGCATAGAATTAAATAACGGAGTTGGGACCCATTAGCTTTTCCTATTTATGACATAATCAATGCTCGTGCCAAATTTCACGTTTCTGTGACACTGGAAAGTGAGAAAAATACATTCCATACGTAAAATTTTGACGCTAATTCTTTTGCACATAGAATTGAATAATCGAGTTAGGACCCATTAGCTTTTCCTATTTATGACATAATCAATGCTCGTGCCAAATTTTACGTTTCTATGATCCTGGAAAGTGAGAAAAATACATTCCGTAATGAAAATTTTGACGCTAATTCTTTTGCGCATAGAATTGAATAATCGAGTTGAGACCCATTAGTTTTTCCTATTTTGAACATATACAATGCCCGTGCCAAATCTTAAGTTTCTATGTGAGAAAATTGGATTCTATACGTAAAATTTGGACGCTAATTCTTTTGCGCATAGAATTGAATAATCGAGTTGGGACCCATTAGCTTTTCCTATTTATGACATAATCAATGCTCGTGCCAAATTTCAAGTTTCTATGTGAGAAAATTGGATTCCGTACTAAAAATTTGACGGCTAATTGTTTTGCACATAGAATTTAATAATCGAGTTAGGACCCATTAGCTTTTCTTATTTATGACATAATCAATGCCCGTGCCAAATTTTAAGTTTCTATGTGAGAAAATTACATTCCGTACGTAACATTTGGACGCTAATTCTTTTGCGCATAGAATTAAAAAACGGAGTTGGGACCCATTAGCTTTTCCTATTTATGACATAATCAATGCTCATGCCAAATTTCAAGTTTCTATGTGAGAAAATTGGATTCTGTATGTAAAATTTGGAGGCTAATTCTTTTGCACATAGAATTGAAAAATCGAGTTGGGACCCATTAGCTTTTCTTATTTATGACATAATCAATGCCCGTGCCAAATTTTAAGTTTCTATGTGAGAAAATTACATTCCGTACGTAACATTTGGACGCTAATTCTTTTGCGCATAGAATTAAATAACGGAGTTGGGACCCATTAGCTTTTCCTATTTATGACATAATCAATGCTCGTGCCAAATTTCACGTTTCTATGACCCTGGAGAGTGAGAAAAATACATTCCGTACGTTAAATTTTGACGCTAATTCTTTTGCGCATAGAATTGAATAATCGAGTTGGGACCCATTAGTTTTTCCTATTTAGAACATATTCAATGCCCATGCCAAATTTTACTTTTCTATGTGAGAAAATTGGATTGTGTACGTAAAATTTGGACGCTAATTCTTTTGCGCATAGAATTGAATAATCGAGTTGGGACCCATTAGTTTTTCCTATTTATGACATAATCAATGCTCGTGCCAAATTTCAAGTTTCTATGTGAGAAAATTGGATTCCGTACATAAAATTTGGAGGCTAATTCTTTTGCACATAGAATTGAATAATCGAGTTGGGACCCATTAGCTTTTCCTATTTATGACATAATCAATGCTCGTGCCAAATTTCACGTTTTTATGACACTGGAAAGTGAGAAAAATACATTCCGTACGTTAAATTTTGACGCTAATTCTTTTGCGCATAGAATTAAATAATCGAGTTGGGACCCATTAGTTTTTCCTATTTAGAACATATTCAATGCCCGTGCCAAATTTTAAGTTTCTATGTGAGAAAATTACATTCCGTACGTAACATTTGGACGCTAATTCTTTTGCGCATAGAATTAAATAACGGAGTTGGGACCCATTAGCTTTTCCTATTTATGACATAATCAATGCTCATGCCAAATTTCAAGTTTCTATGTGAGAAAATTGGATTCTGTATGTAAAATTTGGAGGCTAATTCTTTTGCACATAGAATTGAAAAATCGAGTTGGGACCCATTAGCTTTTCTTATTTATGACATAATCAATGCCCGTGCCAAATTTTAAGTTTCTATGTGAGAAAATTACATTCCGTACGTAACATTTGGACGCTAATTCTTTTGCGCATAGAATTAAATAACGGAGTTGGGACCCATTAGCTTTTCCTATTTATGACATAATCAATGCTCGTGCCAAATTTCACGTTTCTATGACACTGGAGAGTGAGAAAAATACATTCCGTACGTTAAATTTTGACGCTAATTCTTTTGCGCATAGAATTGAATAATCGAGTTGGGACCCATTAGTTTTTCCTATTTAGAACATATTCAATGCCCATGCCAAATTTTACTTTTCTATGTGAGAAAATTGGATTGTGTACGTAAAATTTGGACGCTAATTCTTTTGCGCATAGAATTGAATAATCGAGTTGGGACCCATTAGTTTTTCCTATTTATGACATAATCAATGCTCGTGCCAAATTTCAAGTTTCTATGTGAGAAAATTGGATTCCGTACATAAAATTTGGAGGCTAATTCTTTTGCACATAGAATTGAATAATCGAGTTGGGACCCATTAGCTTTTCCTATTTATGACATAATCAATGCTCGTGCCAAATTTCACGTTTTTATGACACTGGAAAGTGAGAAAAATACATTCCGTACGTTAAATTTTGACGCTAATTCTTTTGCGCATAGAATTAAATAATCGAGTTGGGACCCATTAGTTTTTCCTATTTAGAACATATTCAATGCCCGTGCCAAATTTTAAGTTTCTATGTGAGAAAATTCGATTGTGTACATAAAATTTGGACGCTAATTCTTTTGCGCATAGAATTGAATAATCGAGTTGGGACCCATTAGCTTTTCTTATTTATGACATATTCAATGCCCGTGCCAAATTTTAAGTTTCTATGTGAGAAAATTACATTCCGTACGTAACATTTGGACGCTAATTCTTTTGCGCATAGAATTAAATAACGGAGTTGGGACCCATTAGCTTTTCCTATTTATGACATAATCAATGCTCGTGCCAAATTTCACGTTTTTATGACACTGGAAAGTGAGAAAAATACATTCCGTACGTTAAATTTTGACGCTAATTCTTTTGCGCATAGAATTAAATAATCGAGTTGGGACCCATTAGTTTTTCCTATTTAGAACATATTCAATGCCCGTGCCAAATTTTAAGTTTCTATGTGAGAAAATTACATTCCGTACGTAACATTTGGACGCTAATTCTTTTGCGCATAGAATTAAATAACGGAGTTGGGACCCATTAGCTTTTCCTATTTATGACATAATCAATGCTCATGCCAAATTTCAAGTTTCTATGTGAGAAAATTGGATTCTGTATGTAAAATTTGGAGGCTAATTCTTTTGCACATAGAATTGAAAAATCGAGTTGGGACCCATTAGCTTTTCTTATTTATGACATAATCAATGCCCGTGCCAAATTTTAAGTTTCTATGTGAGAAAATTACATTCCGTACGTAACATTTGGACGCTAATTCTTTTGCGCATAGAATTAAATAACGGAGTTGGGACCCATTAGCTTTTCCTATTTATGACATAATCAATGCTCGTGCCAAATTTCACGTTTCTATGACACTGGAGAGTGAGAAAAATACATTCCGTACGTTAAATTTTGACGCTAATTCTTTTGCGCATAGAATTGAATAATCGAGTTGGGACCCATTAGTTTTTCCTATTTAGAACATATTCAATGCCCATGCCAAATTTTACTTTTCTATGTGAGAAAATTGGATTGTGTACGTAAAATTTGGACGCTAATTCTTTTGCGCATAGAATTGAATAATCGAGTTGGGACCCATTAGTTTTTCCTATTTATGACATAATCAATGCTCGTGCCAAATTTCAAGTTTCTATGTGAGAAAATTGGATTCCGTACATAAAATTTGGAGGCTAATTCTTTTGCACATAGAATTGAATAATCGAGTTGGGACCCATTAGCTTTTCCTATTTATGACATAATCAATGCTCGTGCCAAATTTCACGTTTTTATGACACTGGAAAGTGAGAAAAATACATTCCGTACGTTAAATTTTGACGCTAATTCTTTTGCGCATAGAATTAAATAATCGAGTTGGGACCCATTAGTTTTTCCTATTTAGAACATATTCAATGCCCGTGCCAAATTTTAAGTTTCTATGTGAGAAAATTCGATTGTGTACATAAAATTTGGACGCTAATTCTTTTGCGCATAGAATTGAATAATCGAGTTGGGACCCATTAGCTTTTCTTATTTATGACATATTCAATGCCCGTGCCAAATTTTAAGTTTCTATGTGAGAAAATTACATTCCGTACGTAACATTTGGACGCTAATTCTTTTGCGCATAGAATTAAATAACGGAGTTGGGACCCATTAGCTTTTCCTATTTATGACATAATCAATGCTCGTGCCAAATTTCACGTTTCTATGACACTGGAAAGTGAGAAAAATACATTCCGTACGTTAAATTTTGACGCTAATTCTTTTGCGCATAGAATTGAATAATCGAGTTGGGACCCATTAGTTTTTCCTATTTAGAACATATTCAATGCCCATGCCAAATTTTACGTTTCTATGTGAGAAAATTGGATTGTGTACGTAAAATTTGGACGCTAATTCTTTTGCGCATAGAATTGAATAATCGAGTTGGGACCCATTAGCTTTTCCTATTTATGACATAATCAATGCTCGTGCCAAATTTCAAGTTTCTATGTGAGAAAATTGGATTCCGTACGTAAAATTTGGAGGCTAATTCTTTTGCACATAGAATTGAATAATCGAGTTGGGACCCATTAGCTTTTCCTATTTATGACATAATCAATGCTCGTGCCAAATTTCACGTTTCTGTGACACTGGAAAGTGAGAAAAATACATTCCGTAACGAAAATTTTGACGCTAATTCTTTTGCGCATAGAATTGAATAATCGAGTTGAGACCCATTAGTTTTTCCTATTTTGAACATATACAATGCCCGTGCCAAATTTTAAGTTTCTATGTGAGAAAATTGGATTCTATACGTAAAATTTGGACGCTAATTCTTTTGCGCATAGAATTGAATAATCGAGTTGGGACCCATTAGCTTTTCCTATTTATGACATAATCAATGCTCGTGCCAAATTTCAAGTTTCTATGTGAGAAAATTGGATTCCGTACTTAAAATTTGACGGCTAATTCTTTTGCACATAGAATTGAATAATCGAGTTAGGACCCATTAGCTTTTCTTATTTATGACATAATCAATGCCCGTGCCAAATTTTAAGTTTCTATGTGAGAAAATTACATTCCGTACGTAACATTTGGACGCTAATTCTTTTGCACATAGAATTGAAAAATCGAGTTGGGAATAAAGATGAGCGAACACCAAAATGTTCGGGTTCGCGTTATTCGAAACGAACTTCCCGCGATGTTCGGGTGTTCGTTTCGAATAACGAACCCCATTGAAGTCAATGGGCGACCGGAACATTTTTGTATTTCGCCGATGCTCGCTAAGGTTTTCATGTGTGAAAATCTTGGCAATTCAAGAAAATGATGGGAACGACACAGCAAGTTCTCCTCTGCCACAGCTGTAACAGCTGTGCCAGAGAAGAACGATGTTAGCCCATTGAATTCAATGGAGCCGTCAATACAGCCGACTCCACTGAATGCAATGGGCTGCCGGCGATCGCGGGATGAATTGTCGGAAAGGGGTTAAATATATAAGCCCTTTCCTGCAATTCATCCAGAAATGTGTAAAAATAAAAAATATATATATACTCACCTGGTGCGGGCAGATGGAGTTCAGCGCGGCAGGCTGCAGTTCTCCTGAACTGCTCTGAACAGCTGTGAGTAATATTCAGCAGCCGGGGATTTAAAATCCCCGCCTGCTGAATAAGATGCCTCTGAATGGTCACAGCCTGACCAATCAGAGGCCAGCCCTCACTCACACCCATTCATGAATTCATGAATGGGTGTGAGTGAGGGCTGGCCTCTGATTGGTCAGGCTGTGACCAATCAGAGGCCTCTCATTCAGCAGGCGGGGATTTTAAATCCCCGGCTGCTGAATACTACTCACAGCTGTTCAGAGCAGTTCAGGAGAACTGCAGCCTGCCGCGCTGAACTCCATCTGCCGGCACCAGGTGAGTATATATATATTTTTTATTTTTACACATTTCTGGATGAATTGCAGGAAAGGGCTTATATATTTAACCCCTTTCCGACAATTCATCCCGCGATCGCCGGCAGCCCATTGCATTCAGTGGAGTCGGCTGTATTGCCGGTTCCATTGAATTCAATGGGCAAACATCGTTCTTCTCTGTCACAGCTGTTCCAGCTGTGGCAGAGAAGAAGGATTTGTCTTCTATATGTTCTCAATGGGGTTGGCGCTGCTGCCGCCGGCCCCATTGAGCGCATATAGACGAACATCCGAACATCGTGTGGTGTTCGTTACGAATAACGAACATCCCGAACACCCTAATATTCGCCCGAGCATCAAGCTCGGACGAGTACGTTCGCTCATCTCTAGTTGGGAACCATTAGCTTTTCTTATTTATGACATAATCAATGCCCGTGCCAAATTTCAAGTTTCTATGTGAGAAAATTGGATTCTGTATGTAAAATTTGGAGGCTAATTCTTTTGCACATAGAATTGAAAAATCGAGTTGGGACCCATTAGCTTTTCTTATTTATGACATAATCAATGCCCGTGCCAAATTTTAAGTTTCTATGTGAGAAAATTACATTCCGTACGTAACATTTGGACGCTAATTCTTTTGCGCATAGAATTAAATAACGGAGTTGGGACCCATTAGCTTTTCCTATTTATGACATAATCAATGCTCGTGCCAAATTTCACGTTTCTATGACACTGGAAAGTGAGAAAAATACATTCCGTACGTTAAATTTTGACGCTAATTCTTTTGCGCATAGAATTGAATAATCGAGTTGGGACCCATTAGTTTTTCCTATTTAGAACATATTCAATGCCCATGCCAAATTTTACGTTTCTATGTGAGAAAATTGGATTGTGTACGTAAAATTTGGACGCTAATTCTTTTGCGCATAGAATTGAATAATCGAGTTGGGACCCATTAGCTTTTCCTATTTATGACATAATCAATGCTCGTGCCAAATTTCAAGTTTCTATGTGAGAAAATTGGATTCCGTACGTAAAATTTGGAGGCTAATTCTTTTGCACATAGAATTGAATAATCGAGTTGGGACCCATTAGCTTTTCCTATTTATGACATAATCAATGCTCGTGCCAAATTTCACGTTTCTGTGACACTGGAAAGTGAGAAAAATACATTCCATACGTAAAATTTTGACGCTAATTCTTTTGCACATAGAATTGAATAATCGAGTTAGGACCCATTAGCTTTTCCTATTTATGACATAATCAATGCTCGTGCCAAATTTCACGTTTCTATGACCCTGGAAAGTGAGAAAAATACATTCCGTAACGAAAATTTTGACGCTAATTCTTTTGCGCATAGAATTGAATAATCGAGTTGAGACCCATTAGTTTTTCCTATTTTGAACATATACAATGCCCGTGCCAAATTTTAAGTTTCTATGTGAGAAAATTGGATTCTATACGTAAAATTTGGACGCTAATTCTTTTGCGCATAGAATTGAATAATCGAGTTGGGACCCATTAGCTTTTCCTATTTATGACATAATCAATGCTCGTGCCAAATTTCAAGTTTCTATGTGAGAAAATTGGATTCCGTACTTAAAATTTGACGGCTAATTCTTTTGCACATAGAATTGAATAATCGAGTTAGGACCCATTAGCTTTTCTTATTTATGACATAATCAATGCCCGTGCCAAATTTTAAGTTTCTATGTGAGAAAATTACATTCCGTACGTAACATTTGGACGCTAATTCTTTTGCACATAGAATTGAAAAATCGAGTTGGGAACCATTAGCTTTTCTTATTTATGACATAATCAATGCCCGTGCCAAATTTCAAGTTTCTATGTGAGAAAATTGGATTCTGTATGTAAAATTTGGAGGCTAATTCTTTTGCACATAGAATTGAAAAATCGAGTTGGGACCCATTAGCTTTTCTTATTTATGACATAATCAATGCCCGTGCCAAATTTTAAGTTTCTATGTGAGAAAATTACATTCCGTACGTAACATTTGGACGCTAATTCTTTTGCGCATAGAATTAAATAACGGAGTTGGGACCCATTAGCTTTTCCTATTTATGACATAATCAATGCTCGTGCCAAATTTCACGTTTCTATGACACTGGAAAGTGAGAAAAATACATTCCGTACGTTAAATTTTGACGCTAATTCTTTTGCGCATAGAATTGAATAATCGAGTTGGGACCCATTAGTTTTTCCTATTTAGAACATATTCAATGCCCATGCCAAATTTTACGTTTCTATGTGAGAAAATTGGATTGTGTATGTAAAATTTGGACGCTTATTCTTTTGCACATAGAATTGAATAATTGAGTTGGGACCCATTAGCTTTTCCTATTTATGACATAATCAATGCTCGTGCCAAATTTCAAGTTTCTATGTGAGAAAATTGGATTCCGTACGTAAAATTTGACGGCTAATTCTTTTGCACATAGAATTGAATAATCGAGTTAGGACCCATTAGCTTTTCTTATTTATGACATAATCAATGCCCGTGCCAAATTTTAAGTTTCTATGTGAGAAAATTAAATTCCGTACGTAACATTTGGACGCTAATTCTTTTGCGCATAGAATTAAATAACGGAGTTTGGACCCATTAGCTTTTCCTATTTCTGACATAATCAATGCTCATGCCAAATTTCAAGTTTCTATGTGAGAAAATTGGATTCTGTATGTAAAATTTGGAGGCTAATTCTTTTGCACATAGAATTGAAAAATCGAATTGGGACCAATTAGCTTTTCCTATTTATGACATAATCAATGCCCGTGCCAAATTTTAAGTTTCTATTTGAGAAAATTACATTCCGTACGTAAAACTTGGACGCTAATTCTTTAGTGCCTAGAATTAAATAACGGAGTTGGGACCCATTAGCTTTTCCTATTTATGACATAATCAATGCTCGTGCCAAATTTCAAGTTTCTATGTGAGAAAATTGGATTCCGTACGTAAAATTTGGATGCTAATTCTTTTGCACATAGAATTAAATAATCGAGTTGGGACCCATTAGCTTTTCCTATTTATGACATAATCAATGCTCGTGCCAAATTTCAAGTTTCTATGTGAGAAAATTGGATTCCGTACGTAAAATTTGGAGGCTAATTCTTTTGCACATAGATTTGAAAAATCGAGTTGGGACCCATTAGTTTTTCTTATTTATGACATAATCAATGCTCGTGCCAAATTTCAAGTTTCTATGTGAGAAAATTGGATTCCGTACTTAAAATTTGGAGGCTAATTCTTTTGCACATAGAATTGAATAATCGAGTTGGTCCCATTAGCTTTTCCTATTTATGACATAATCAATGCTCGTGCCAAATTTCACGTTTCTATGACACTGGAAAGTGAGAAAAATACATTCCGTACGTTAAATTTTGACGCTAATTCTTTTGCGCATAGAATTGAATAATTGAGTTGGAACCCATTAGTTTTTCCTATTTAGAACATATTCAATGCCCGTGCCAAATTTTAAGTTTCTATGTGAGAAAATTGGATAGTGTACATAAAATTTGGACGTTAATTCTTTTGCGCATAGAATTGAATAATCGAGTTGGGACCCATTAGCTTTTCCTATTTATGACATAATCAATGCTCGTGCCAAATTTCAAGTTTCTATGTGAGAAAATTGGATTCCGTACGTAAAATTTGGAGGGTAATTCTTTTGCACATAGAATTGAATAATCGAGTTGGACCCATTAGCTTTTCCTATTTATGACATAATCAATGCTCGTGCCAAATTTCACGTTTCTATGACACTGGAAAGTGAGAAAAATTCATTCCGTACGTAAAATTTTGATGCTAATTCTTTTGCGCATAGAATTGAATAATCGAGTTGGGACCCATTAGTTTTTCCTATTTAGAACATATTCAATGCCCGTGCCAAATTTTAAGTTTCTATGTGAGAAAATTCGATTGTGTACATAAAATTTGGACGCTAATTCTTTTGCGCATAGAATTGAATAATCGAGTTGGGACCCATTAGCTTTTCCTATTTATGACATAATCAATGCTCGTGCCAAATTTCAAGTTTCTATGTGAGAAAATTAAATTCCGTACATAAAATTTGGAGGCTAATTCTTTTGCACATAGAATTGAATAATCGAGTTGGGACCCATTAGCTTTTCCTATTTATGACATAATCAATGCTTGTGCCAAATTTCAAGTTTCTATGTGAGAAAATTGGATTCCGTACGTAAAATTTGGAGGCTAATTCTTTTGCACATAGAATTGAATAATCGAGTTGGGACCCATTAGTTTTTCTTATTTATGACATAATCAATGCTCGTGCCAAATTTCAAGTTTCTATGTGAGAAAATTGGATTCCGTACATAAAATTTGGAGGCTAATTCTTTTGCACATAGAATTGAATAATCGAGTTGGTCCCATTAGCTTTTCCTATTTATGACATAATCAATGCTCGTGCCAAATTTCACGTTTCTATGACACTGGAAAGTGAGAAAAATACATTCCGTACGTTAAATTTTGACGCTAATTCTTTTGCGCATAGAATTGAATAATTGAGTTGGAACCCATTAGTTTTTCCTATTTAGAACATATTCAATGCCCGTGCCAAATTTTAAGTTTCTATGTGAGAAAATTGGATAGTGTACATAAAATTTCGACGCTAATTCTTTTGCGCATAGAATTGAATAATCGAGTTGGGACCCATTAGCTTTTCCTATTTATGACATAATCAATGCTCGTGCCAAATTTCAAGTTTCTATGTGAGAAAATTGGATTCCGTACGTAAAATTTGGAGGGTAATTCTTTTGCACATAGAATTGAATAATCGAGTTGGACCCATTAGCTTTTCCTATTTATGACATAATCAATGCTCGTGCCAAATTTCACGTTTCTATGACACTGGAAAGTGAGAAAAATTCATTCCGTACGTAAAATTTTGATGCTAATTCTTTTGCGCATAGAATTGAATAATCGAGTTGGGACCCATTAGTTTTTCCTATTTAGAACATATTCAATGCCCGTGCCAAATTTTAAGTTTCTATGTGAGAAAATTCGATTGTGTAAATAAAATTTGGACGCTAATTCTTTTGCGCATAGAATTGAATAATCGAGTTGGGACCCATTAGCTTTTCTTATTTATGACATATTCAATGCCCGTGCCAAATTTTAAGTTTCTATGTGAGAAAATTACATTCCGTACGTAACATTTGGACGCTAATTCTTTTGCGCATAGAATTAAATAACGGAGTTGGGACCCATTAGCTTTTCCTATTTATGACATAATCAATGCTCGTGCCAAATTTCACGTTTCTATGACACTGGAAAGTGAGAAAAATACATTCCGTACGTTAAATTTTGACGCTAATTCTTTTGCGCATAGAATTGAATAATCGAGTTGGGACCCATTAGTTTTTCCTATTTAGAACATATTCAATGCCCATGCCAAATTTTACGTTTCTATGTGAGAAAATTGGATTGTGTACGTAAAATTTGGACGCTAATTCTTTTGCGCATAGAATTGAATAATCGAGTTGGGACCCATTAGCTTTTCCTATTTATGACATAATCAATGCTCGTGCCAAATTTCAAGTTTCTATGTGAGAAAATTAAATTCTGTACATAAAATTTGGAGGCTAATTCTTTTGCACATAGAATTGAATAATCGAGTTGGGACCCATTAGCTTTTCCTATTTATGACATAATCAATGCTTGTGCCAAATTTCAAGTTTCTATGTGAGAAAATTGGATTCCGTACGTAAAATTTGGAGGCTAATTCTTTTGCACATAGAATTGAATAATCGAGTTGGGACCCATTAGCTTTTCCTATTTATGACATAATCAATGCTCGTGCCAAATTTCAAGTTTCTATGTGAGAAAATTGGATTCCGTACGTAAAATTTGGAGGCTAATTCTTTTGCACATAGAATTGAATAATCGAGTTAGGACCCATTAGCTTTTCTTATTTATGACATAATCAATGCCCGTGCCAAATTTTAAGTTTCTATGTGAGAAAATTAAATTCCGTACGTAACATTTGGACGCTAATTCTTTTGCGCATAGAATTAAATAACGGAGTTTGGACCCATTAGCTTTTCCTATTTCTGACATAATCAATGCTCATGCCAAATTTCAAGTTTCTATGTGAGAAAATTGGATTCTGTATGTAAAATTTGGAGGCTAATTCTTTTGCACATAGAATTGAAAAATCGAATTGGGACCAATTAGCTTTTCCTATTTATGACATAATCAATGCCCGTGCCAAATTTTAAGTTTCTATTTGAGAAAATTACATTCCGTACGTAAAACTTGGACGCTAATTCTTTAGTGCCTAGAATTAAATAACAGAGTTGGGACCCATTAGCTTTTCCTATTTATGACATAATCAATGCTCGTGCCAAATTTCAAGTTTCTATGTGAGAAAATTGGATTCCGTACGTAAAATTTGGATGCTAATTCTTTTGCACATAGAATTAAATAATCGAGTTGGGACCCATTAGCTTTTCCTATTTATGACATAATCAATGCTCGTGCCAAATTTCAAGTTTCTATGTGAGAAAATTGGATTCCGTACGTAAAATTTGGAGGCTAATTCTTTTGCACATAGATTTGAAAAATCGAGTTGGGACCCATTAGTTTTTCTTATTTATGACATAATCAATGCTCGTGCCAAATTTCAAGTTTCTATGTGAGAAAATTGGATTCCGTACATAAAATTTGGAGGCTAATTCTTTTGCACATAGAATTGAATAATCGAGTTGGTCCCATTAGCTTTTCCTATTTATGACATAATCAATGCTCGTGCCAAATTTCACGTTTCTATGACACTGGAAAGTGAGAAAAATACATTCCGTACGTTAAATTTTGACGCTAATTCTTTTGCGCATAGAATTGAATAATTGAGTTGGAACCCATTAGTTTTTCCTATTTAGAACATATTCAATGCCCGTGCCAAATTTTAAGTTTCTATGTGAGAAAATTGGATAGTGTACATAAAATTTGGACGCTAATTCTTTTGCGCATAGAATTGAATAATCGAGTTGGGACCCATTAGCTTTTCCTATTTATGACATAATCAATGCTCGTGCCAAATTTCAAGTTTCTATGTGAGAAAATTGGATTCTGTACGTAAAATTTGGAGGGTAATTCTTTTGCACATAGAATTGAATAATCGAGTTGGACCCATTAGCTTTTCCTATTTATGACATAATCAATGCTTGTGCCAAATTTCAAGTTTCTATGTGAGAAAATTGGATTCCGTACGTAAAATTTGGAGGCTAATTCTTTTGCACATAGAATTGAATAATCGAGTTGGGACCCATTAGTTTTTCTTATTTATGACATAATCAATGCTCGTGCCAAATTTCAAGTTTCTATGTGAGAAAATTGGATTCCGTACATAAAATTTGGAGGCTAATTCTTTTGCACATAGAATTGAATAATCGAGTTGGTCCCATTAGCTTTTCCTATTTATGACATAATCAATGCTCGTGCCAAATTTCACGTTTCTATGACACTGGAAAGTGAGAAAAATACATTCCGTACGTTAAATTTTGACGCTAATTCTTTTGCGCATAGAATTGAATAATTGAGTTGGAACCCATTAGTTTTTCCTATTTAGAACATATTCAATGCCCGTGCCAAATTTTAAGTTTCTATGTGAGAAAATTGGATAGTGTACATAAAATTTCGACGCTAATTCTTTTGCGCATAGAATTGAATAATCGAGTTGGGACCCATTAGCTTTTCCTATTTATGACATAATCAATGCTCGTGCCAAATTTCAAGTTTCTATGTGAGAAAATTGGATTCCGTACGTAAAATTTGGAGGGTAATTCTTTTGCACATAGAATTGAATAATCGAGTTGGACCCATTAGCTTTTCCTATTTATGACATAATCAATGCTCGTGCCAAATTTCACGTTTCTATGACACTGGAAAGTGAGAAAAATTCATTCCGTACGTAAAATTTTGATGCTAATTCTTTTGCGCATAGAATTGAATAATCGAGTTGGGACCCATTAGTTTTTCCTATTTAGAACATATTCAATGCCCGTGCCAAATTTTAAGTTTCTATGTGAGAAAATTCGATTGTGTAAATAAAATTTGGACGCTAATTCTTTTGCGCATAGAATTGAATAATCGAGTTGGGACCCATTAGCTTTTCTTATTTATGACATATTCAATGCCCGTGCCAAATTTTAAGTTTCTATGTGAGAAAATTACATTCCGTACGTAACATTTGGACGCTAATTCTTTTGCGCATAGAATTAAATAACGGAGTTGGGACCCATTAGCTTTTCCTATTTATGACATAATCAATGCTCGTGCCAAATTTCACGTTTCTATGACACTGGAAAGTGAGAAAAATACATTCCGTACGTTAAATTTTGACGCTAATTCTTTTGCGCATAGAATTGAATAATCGAGTTGGGACCCATTAGTTTTTCCTATTTAGAACATATTCAATGCCCATGCCAAATTTTACGTTTCTATGTGAGAAAATTGGATTGTGTACGTAAAATTTGGACGCTAATTCTTTTGCGCATAGAATTGAATAATCGAGTTGGGACCCATTAGCTTTTCCTATTTATGACATAATCAATGCTCGTGCCAAATTTCAAGTTTCTATGTGAGAAAATTAAATTCCGTACATAAAATTTGGAGGCTAATTCTTTTGCACATAGAATTGAATAATCGAGTTGGGACCCATTAGCTTTTCCTATTTATGACATAATCAATGCTTGTGCCAAATTTCAAGTTTCTATGTGAGAAAATTGGATTCCGTACGTAAAATTTGGAGGCTAATTCTTTTGCACATAGAATTGAATAATCGAGTTGGGACCCATTAGCTTTTCCTATTTATGACATAATCAATGCTCGTGCCAAATTTCAAGTTTCTATGTGAGAAAATTGGATTCCGTACGTAAAATTTGGAGGCTAATTCTTTTGCACATAGAATTGAATAATCGAGTTGGGACCCATTAGTTTTTCTTATTTATGACATAATCAATGCTCGTGCCAAATTTCAAGTTTCTATGTGAGAAAATTGGATTCCGTACATAAAATTTGGAGGCTAATTCTTTTGCACATAGAATTGAATAATCGAGTTGGTCCCATTAGCTTTTCCTATTTATGACATAATCAATGCTCGTGCCAAATTTCACGTTTCTATGACACTGGAAAGTGAGAAAAATACATTCCGTACGTTAAATTTTGACGCTAATTCTTTTGCGCATAGAATTGAATAATTGAGTTGGAACCCATTAGTTTTTCCTATTTAGAACATATTCAATGCCCGTGCCAAATTTTAAGTTTCTATGTGAGAAAATTGGATAGTGTACATAAAATTTCGACGCTAATTCTTTTGCGCATAGAATTGAATAATCGAGTTGGGACCCATTAGCTTTTCCTATTTATGACATAATCAATGCTCGTGCCAAATTTCAAGTTTCTATGTGAGAAAATTGGATTCCGTACGTAAAATTTGGAGGGTAATTCTTTTGCACATAGAATTGAATAATCGAGTTGGACCCATTAGCTTTTCCTATTTATGACATAATCAATGCTCGTGCCAAATTTCACGTTTCTATGACACTGGAAAGTGAGAAAAATTCATTCCGTACGTAAAATTTTGATGCTAATTCTTTTGCGCATAGAATTGAATAATCGAGTTGGGACCCATTAGTTTTTCCTATTTAGAACATATTCAATGCCCGTGCCAAATTTTAAGTTTCTATGTGAGAAAATTCGATTGTGTAAATAAAATTTGGACGCTAATTCTTTTGCGCATAGAATTGAATAATCGAGTTGGGACCCATTAGCTTTTCTTATTTATGACATATTCAATGCCCGTGCCAAATTTTAAGTTTCTATGTGAGAAAATTACATTCCGTACGTAACATTTGGACGCTAATTCTTTTGCGCATAGAATTAAATAACGGAGTTGGGACCCATTAGCTTTTCCTATTTATGACATAATCAATGCTCGTGCCAAATTTCACGTTTCTATGACACTGGAAAGTGAGAAAAATACATTCCGTACGTTAAATTTTGACGCTAATTCTTTTGCGCATAGAATTGAATAATCGAGTTGGGACCCATTAGTTTTTCCTATTTAGAACATATTCAATGCCCATGCCAAATTTTACGTTTCTATGTGAGAAAATTGGATTGTGTACGTAAAATTTGGACGCTAATTCTTTTGCGCATAGAATTGAATAATCGAGTTGGGACCCATTAGCTTTTCCTATTTATGACATAATCAATGCTCGTGCCAAATTTCAAGTTTCTATGTGAGAAAATTAAATTCCGTACATAAAATTTGGAGGCTAATTCTTTTGCACATAGAATTGAATAATCGAGTTGGGACCCATTAGCTTTTCCTATTTATGACATAATCAATGCTTGTGCCAAATTTCAAGTTTCTATGTGAGAAAATTGGATTCCGTACGTAAAATTTGGAGGCTAATTCTTTTGCACATAGAATTGAATAATCGAGTTGGGACCCATTAGCTTTTCCTATTTATGACATAATCAATGCTCGTGCCAAATTTCAAGTTTCTATGTGAGAAAATTGGATTCCGTACGTAAAATTTGGAGGCTAATTCTTTTGCACATAGAATTGAATAATCGAGTTAGGACCCATTAGCTTTTCTTATTTATGACATAATCAATGCCCGTGCCAAATTTTAAGTTTCTATGTGAGAAAATTAAATTCCGTACGTAACATTTGGACGCTAATTCTTTTGCGCATAGAATTAAATAACGGAGTTTGGACCCATTAGCTTTTCCTATTTCTGACATAATCAATGCTCATGCCAAATTTCAAGTTTCTATGTGAGAAAATTGGATTCTGTATGTAAAATTTGGAGGCTAATTCTTTTGCACATAGAATTGAAAAATCGAATTGGGACCAATTAGCTTTTCCTATTTATGACATAATCAATGCCCGTGCCAAATTTTAAGTTTCTATTTGAGAAAATTACATTCCGTACGTAAAACTTGGACGCTAATTCTTTAGTGCCTAGAATTAAATAACGGAGTTGGGACCCATTAGCTTTTCCTATTTATGACATAATCAATGCTCGTGCCAAATTTCAAGTTTCTATGTGAGAAAATTGGATTCCGTACGTAAAATTTGGATGCTAATTCTTTTGCACATAGAATTAAATAATCGAGTTGGGACCCATTAGCTTTTCCTATTTATGACATAATCAATGCTCGTGCCAAATTTCAAGTTTCTATGTGAGAAAATTGGATTCCGTACGTAAAATTTGGAGGCTAATTCTTTTGCACATAGATTTGAAAAATCGAGTTGGGACCCATTAGTTTTTCTTATTTATGACATAATCAATGCTCGTGCCAAATTTCAAGTTTCTATGTGAGAAAATTGGATTCCGTACATAAAATTTGGAGGCTAATTCTTTTGCACATAGAATTGAATAATCGAGTTGGTCCCATTAGCTTTTCCTATTTATGACATAATCAATGCTCGTGCCAAATTTCACGTTTCTATGACACTGGAAAGTGAGAAAAATACATTCCGTACGTTAAATTTTGACGCTAATTCTTTTGCGCATAGAATTGAATAATTGAGTTGGAACCCATTAGTTTTTCCTATTTAGAACATATTCAATGCCCGTGCCAAATTTTAAGTTTCTATGTGAGAAAATTGGATAGTGTACATAAAATTTGGACGCTAATTCTTTTGCGCATAGAATTGAATAATCGAGTTGGGACCCATTAGCTTTTCCTATTTATGACATAATCAATGCTCGTGCCAAATTTCAAGTTTCTATGTGAGAAAATTGGATTCCGTACGTAAAATTTGGAGGGTAATTCTTTTGCACATAGAATTGAATAATCGAGTTGGACCCATTAGCTTTTCCTATTTATGACATAATCAATGCTCGTGCCAAATTTCACGTTTCTATGACACTGGAAAGTGAGAAAAATTCATTCCGTACGTAAAATTTTGATGCTAATTCTTTTGCGCATAGAATTGAATAATCGAGTTGGGACCCATTAGTTTTTCCTATTTAGAACATATTCAATGCCCGTGCCAAATTTTAAGTTTCTATGTGAGAAAATTCGATTGTGTACATAAAATTTGGACGCTAATTCTTTTGCGCATAGAATTGAATAATCGAGTTGGGACCCATTAGCTTTTCTTATTTAGGACATATTCAATGCCCGTGCCAAATTTTAAGTTTCTATGTGAGAAAATTACATTCCGTACGTAACATTTGGACGCTAATTCTTTTGCGCATAGAATTAAATAACGGAGTTGGGACCCATTAGCTTTTCCTATTTATGACATAATCAATGCTCGTGCCAAATTTCACGTTTCTATGACACTGGAAAGTGAGAAAAATACATTCCGTACGTTAAATTTTGACGCTAATTCTTTTGCGCATAGAATTGAATAATCGAGTTGGGACCCATTAGTTTTTCCTATTTAGAACATATTCAATGCCCATGCCAAATTTTACGTTTCTATGTGAAAAAATTGGATTGTGTACGTAAAATTTGGACGCTAATTCTTTTGCGCATAGAATTGAATAATCGAGTTGGGACCCATTAGCTTTTCCTATTTATGACATAATCAATGCTCGTGCCAAATTTCAAGTTTCTATGTGAGAAAATTAAATTCCGTACATAAAATTTGGAGGCTAATTCTTTTGCACATAGAATTGAATAATCGAGTTGGGACCCATTAGCTTTTCCTATTTATGACATAATCAATGCTTGTGCCAAATTTCAAGTTTCTATGTGAGAAAATTGGATTCCGTACGTAAAATTTGGAGGCTAATTCTTTTGCACATAGAATTGAATAATCGAGTTGGGACCCATTAGTTTTTCTTATTTATGACATAATCAATGCTCGTGCCAAATTTCAAGTTTCTATGTGAGAAAATTGGATTCCGTACATAAAATTTGGAGGCTAATTCTTTTGCACATAGAATTGAATAATCGAGTTGGTCCCATTAGCTTTTCCTATTTATGACATAATCAATGCTCGTGCCAAATTTCACGTTTCTATGACACTGGAAAGTGAGAAAAATACATTCCGTACGTTAAATTTTGACGCTAATTCTTTTGCGCATAGAATTGAATAATTGAGTTGGAACCCATTAGTTTTTCCTATTTAGAACATATTCAATGCCCGTGCCAAATTTTAAGTTTCTATGTGAGAAAATTGGATAGTGTACATAAAATTTGGACGCTAATTCTTTTGCGCATAGAATTGAATAATCGAGTTGGGACCCATTAGCTTTTCCTATTTATGACATAATCAATGCTCGTGCCAAATTTCAAGTTTCTATGTGAGAAAATTGGATTCCGTACGTAAAATTTGGAGGGTAATTCTTTTGCACATAGAATTGAATAATCGAGTTGGACCCATTAGCTTTTCCTATTTATGACATAATCAATGCTCGTGCCAAATTTCACGTTTCTATGACACTGGAAAGTGAGAAAAATTCATTCCGTACGTAAAATTTTGATGCTAATTCTTTTGCGCATAGAATTGAATAATCGAGTTGGGACCCATTAGTTTTTCCTATTTAGAACATATTCAATGCCCGTGCCAAATTTTAAGTTTCTATGTGAGAAAATTCGATTGTGTAAATAAAATTTGGACGCTAATTCTTTTGCGCATAGAATTGAATAATCGAGTTGGGACCCATTAGCTTTTCTTATTTATGACATATTCAATGCCCGTGCCAAATTTTAAGTTTCTATGTGAGAAAATTACATTCCGTACGTAACATTTGGACGCTAATTGTTTTGCGCATAGAATTAAATAACGGAGTTGGGACCCATTAGCTTTTCCTATTTATGACATAATCAATGCTCGTGCCAAATTTCACGTTTCTATGACACTGGAAAGTGAGAAAAATACATTCCGTACGTTAAATTTTGACGCTAATTCTTTTGCGCATAGAATTGAATAATCGAGTTGGGACCCATTAGTTTTTCCTATTTAGAACATATTCAATGCCCATGCCAAATTTTACGTTTCTATGTGAGAAAATTGGATTGTGTACGTAAAATTTGGACGCTAATTCTTTTGCGCATAGAATTGAATAATCGAGTTGGGACCCATTAGCTTTTCCTATTTATGACATAATCAATGCTCGTGCCAAATTTCAAGTTTCTATGTGAGAAAATTAAATTCCGTACATAAAATTTGGAGGCTAATTCTTTTGCACATAGAATTGAATAATCGAGTTGGGACCCATTAGCTTTTCCTATTTATGACATAATCAATGCTTGTGCCAAATTTCAAGTTTCTATGTGAGAAAATTGGATTCCGTACGTAAAATTTGGAGGCTAATTCTTTTGCACATAGAATTGAATAATCGAGTTGGGACCCATTAGCTTTTCCTATTTATGACATAATCAATGCTCGTGCCAAATTTCACGTTTCTGTGACACTGGAAAGTGAGAAAAATACATTCCATACGTAAAATTTTGACGCTAATTCTTTTGCACATAGAATTGAATAATCGAGTTAGGACCCATTAGCTTTTCCTATTTATGACATAATCAATGCTCGTGCCAAATTTCACGTTTCTATGACCCTGGAAAGTGAGAAAAATACATTCCGTAACGAAAATTTTGACGCTAATTCTTTTGCGCATAGAATTGAATAATCGAGTTGAGACCCATTAGTTTTTCCTATTTTGAACATATACAATGCCCGTGCCAAATTTTAAGTTTCTATGTGAGAAAATTGGATTCTATACGTAAAATTTGGACGCTAATTCTTTTGCGCATAGAATTGAATAATCGAGTTGGGACCCATTAGCTTTTCCTATTTATGACATAATCAATGCTCGTGCCAAATTTCAAGTTTCTATGTGAGAAAATTGGATTCCGTACGTAAAATTTGACGGCTAATTCTTTTGCACATAGAATTGAATAATCGAGTTAGGACCCATTAGCTTTTCTTATTTATGACATAATCAATGCCCGTGCCAAATTTTAAGTTTCTATGTGAGAAAATTACATTCCGTACGTAACATTTGGACGCTAATTCTTTTGCGCATAGAATTAAATAACGGAGTTGGGACCCATTAGCTTTTCCTATTTATGACATAATCAATGCCCGTGCCAAATTTCAAGTTTCTATGTGAGAAAATTGGATTCTGTATGTAAAATTTGGAGGCTAATTCTTTTGCACATAGAATTGAAAAATCGAGTTGGGACCCATTAGCTTTTCTTATTTATGACATAATCAATGCCCGTGCCAAATTTCAAGTTTCTATGTGAGAAAATTGGATTCTGTATGTAAAATTTGGAGGCTAATTCTTTTGCACATAGAATTGAAAAATCGAGTTGGGACCCATTAGCTTTTCTTATTTATGACATAATCAATGCCCGTGCCAAATTTTAAGTTTCTATGTGAGAAAATTACATTCCGTACGTAACATTTGGACGCTAATTCTTTTGCGCATAGAATTAAATAACGGAGTTGGGACCCATTAGCTTTTCCTATTTATGACATAATCAATGCTCGTGCCAAATTTCACGTTTCTATGACACTGGAAAGTGAGAAAAATACATTCCGTACGTTAAATTTTGACGCTAATTCTTTTGCGCATAGAATTGAATAATCGAGTTGGGACCCATTAGTTTTTCCTATTTAGAACATATTCAATGCCCATGCCAAATTTTACGTTTCTATGTGAGAAAATTGGATTGTGTACGTAAAATTTGGACGCTTATTCTTTTGCACATAGAATTGAATAATTGAGTTGGGACCCATTAGCTTTTCCTATTTATGACATAATCAATGCTCGTGCCAAATTTCAAGTTTCTATGTGAGAAAATTGGATTCCGTACGTAAAATTTGACAGCTAATTCTTTTGCACATAGAATTGAATAATCGAGTTAGGACCCATTAGCTTTTCTTATTTATGACATAATCAATGCCCGTGCCAAATTTTAAGTTTCTATGTGAGAAAATTAAATTCCGTACGTAACATTTGGACGCTAATTCTTTTGCGCATAGAATTAAATAACGGAGTTGGGACCCATTAGCTTTTCCTATTTCTGACATAATCAATGCTCATGCCAAATTTCAAGTTTCTATGTGAGAAAATTGGATTCTGTATGTAAAATTTGGAGGCTAATTCTTTTGCACATAGAATTGAAAAATCGAATTGGGACCAATTAGCTTTTCCTATTTATGACATAATCAATGCCCGTGCCAAATTTTAAGTTTCTATTTGAGAAAATTACATTCCGTACGTAAAACTTGGACGCTAATTCTTTAGTGCCTAGAATTAAATAACGGAGTTGGGACCCATTAGCTTTTCCTATTTATGACATAATCAATGCTCGTGCCAAATTTCAAGTTTCTATGTGAGAAAATTGGATTCCGTACGTAAAATTTGGATGCTAATTCTTTTGCACATAGAATTAAATAATCGAGTTGGGACCCATTAGCTTTTCCTATTTATGACATAATCAATGCTCGTGCCAAATTTCACGTTTCTATGACACTGGAAAGTGAGAAAAATTCATTCCGTACGTAAAATTTTGATGCTAATTCTTTTGCGCATAGAATTGAATAATCGAGTTGGGACCCATTAGTTTTTCCTATTTAGAACATATTCAATGCCTGTGCCAAATTTTAAGTTTCTATGTGAGAAAATTGGATTGTGTACGTAAAATTTGGACGCTAATTCTTTTGCGCATAGAATTGAATAATCGAGTTAGGACCCATTAGCTTTTCTTATTTATGACATAATCAATGCCCTTGCCAAATTTTAGGTTTCTATGTGAGAAAATTACATTCCGTACGTAACATTTGGACGCTAATTCTTTTGCGCATAGAATTAAATAACGGAGTTGGGACCCATTAGCTTTTCCTATTTATGACATAATCAATGCTCGTGCCAAATTTCAAGTTTCTATGTGAGAAAATTGGATTCCGTACGTAAAATTTTGACGCTAATTCTTTTGCACATAGAATTGAATAATTGAGTTAGGACCAATTAGCTTTTCCTATTTATGACATAATCAATGCCCGTGCCAAATTTTAAGTTTCTATGTGAGAAAATTACATTCCGTACGTAAAACTTGGGCGCTAATTCTTTAGTGCCTAGAATTAAATAACGGAGTTGGGACCCATTAGCTTTTCCTATTTATGACATAATCAATGCTCGTGCCAAATTTCACGTTTCTATGACACTGGAAAGTGAGAAAAATACATTCCGTACGGAAAATTTTGACGCTAATTCTTTTGTGCATAGAATTGAATAATCGAGTTGGGACCCATTAGCTTTTCCTATTTATGACATAATCAATGCTCGTGCCAAATTTCAAGTTTCTATGTGAGAAAATTGGATTCTGTACGTAAAATTTGGAGGCTAATTCTTTTGCACATAGAATTGAATAATCGAGTTGGAAACATTAGCTTTTCCTATTTATGACATAATCAATGCTCGTGCCAAATTTCACGTTTCTATGACACTGGAAAGTGAGAAAAATACATTCCGTACGTTAAATTTTGACGCTAATTCTTTTGCGCATAGAATTGAATAATCGAGTTGGGACCCATTAGTTTTTCCTATTTAGAACATATTCAATGCCCATGCCAAACTTTACGTTTCTATGTGAGAAAATTGGATTCCGTACGTTAAATTTTGACGCTAATTCTTTTGCGCATAGAATTGAATAATCGAGTTGGGACCCATTAGCTTTTCCTATTTATGACATAATCAATGCTCGTGCCAAATTTCAAGTTTCTATGTGAGAAAATTGGATTCCGTACGTAAAATTTGGAGGCTAATTCTTTTGCACATAGAATTGAATAATCGAGTTGGGACCCATTAGCTTTTCCTATTTATGACATAATCAATGCTCGTGCCAAATTTCAAGTTTCTATGTGAGAAAATTGGATTCTGTACGTAAAATTTGGAGGCTAATTCTTTTGCACATAGAATTGAATAATCGAGTTGGGACCCATTAGCTTTTCCTATTTATGACATAATCAATGCTCGTGCCAAATTTCACGTTTCTGTGACACTGGAAAGTGAGAAAAATACATTCCATACGTAAAATTTTGACGCTAATTCTTTTGCACATAGAATTGAATAATCGAGTTAGGACCCATTAGCTTTTCCTATTTATGACATAATCAATGCTCGTGCCAAATTTCACGTTTCTATGACCCTGGAAAGTGAGAAACATACATTCCGTACGTAAAATTTTGACGCTAATTCTTTTGCACATAGAATTGAATAATCGAGTTGAGACCCATTAGTTTTTCCTATTTTGAACATATACAATGCCCGTGCCAAATTTTAAGTTTCTATGTGAGAAAATTGGATTCTATACGTAAAATTTGGACGCTAATTCTTTTGCGCATAGAATTGAATAATCGAGTTGGGACCCATTAGCTTTTCCTATTTATGACATAATCAATGCTCATGCCAAATTTCAAGTTTCTATGTGAGAAAATTACATTCCGTACGTAACATTTGGACGCTAATTCTTTTGCGCATAGAATTAAATAACGGAGTTGGGACCCATTAGCTTTTCCTATTTATGACATAATCAATGCTCGTGCCAAATTTCACGTTTCTATGACACTGGAAAGTGAGAAAAATACATTCCGTACGTTAAATTTTGACGCTAATTCTTTTGCGCATAGAATTGAATAATCGAGTTGGGACCCATTAGTTTTTCCTATTTAGAACATATTCAATGCCCATGCCAAATTTTACGTTTCTATGTGAGAAAATTGGATTGTGTACGTAAAATTTGGACGCTAATTCTTTTGCGCATAGACTTGAATAATCGAGTTGGGACCCATTAGCTTTTCCTATTTATGACATAATCAATGCTCGTGCCAAATTTCAAGTTTCTATGTGAGAAAATTGGATTCCGTACATAAAATTTGGAGGCTAATTCTTTTGCACATAGAATTGAATAATCGAGTTGGGACCCATTAGCTTTTCCTATTTATGACATAATCAATGCCCGTGCCAAATTTTAAGTTTCTATTTGAGAAAATTACATTCCGTACGTAAAACTTGGACGCTAATTCTTTAGTGCCTAGAATTAAATAACAGAGTTGGGACCCATTAGCTTTTCCTATTTATGACATAATCAATGCTCGTGCCAAATTTCAAGTTTCTATGTGAGAAAATTGGATTCCGTACGTAAAATTTTGACGCTAATTCTTTTGCACATAGAATTGAATAATTGAGTTAGGACCAATTAGCTTTTCCTATTTATGACATAATCAATGCCCGTGCCAAATGTTAAATTTCTATGTGAGAAAATTACATTCCGTACGTAAAACTTGGGCGCTAATTCTTTAGTGCCTAGAATTAAATAACGGAGTTGGGACCCATCAGCTTTTCCTATTTATGACATAATCAATGCTCGTGCCAAATTTCACGTTTCTATGACACTGGAAAGTGAGAAAAATACATTCCATACGTAAAATTTTGACGCTAATTCTTTTGCACATAGAATTGAATAATCGAGTTAGGACCCATTAGCTTTTCCTATTTATGACATAATCAATGCTCGTGCCAAATTTCACGTTTCTATGACACTGGAAAGTGAGAAAAATACATTCCGTACGGAAAATTTTGACGCTAATTCTTTTGCGCATAGAATTGAATAATCGAGTTGAGACCCATTAGTTTTTCCTATTTTGAACATATACAATGCCCGTGCCAAATTTTAAGTTTCTATGTGAGAAAATTGGATTCTCTACGTAAAATTTGGACGCTAATTCTTTTGCGCATAGAATTGAATAATCGAGTTGGGACCCATTAGCTTTTCCTATTTATGACATAATCAATGCTCGTGCCAAATTTCAAGTTTCTATGTGAGAAAATTGGATTCTGTACGTAAAATTTGGAGGCTAATTCTTTTGCACATAGAATTGAATAATCGAGTTGGACCCATTAGCTTTTCCTATTTATGACATAATCAATGCTCGTGCCAAATTTCACGTTTCTATGACACTGGAAAGTGAGAAAAATACATTCCGTACGTTAAATTTGGACGCTAATTCTTTTGCGCATAGAATTGAATAATCGAGTTGGGACCCATTAGCTTTTCCTATTTATGACATAATCAATGCTTGTGCCAAATTTCAAGTTTCTATGTGAGAAAATTGGATTCCGTACGTAAAATTTGGAGGCTAATTCTTTTGCACATAGAATTAAATAATCGAGTTGGGACCCATTAGCTTTTCCTATTTATGACATAATCAATGCTCGTGCCAAATTTCACGTTTCTGTGACACTGGAAAGTGAGAAAAATACATTCCATACGTAAAATTTTGACGCTAATTCTTTTGCACATAGAATTGAATAATCGAGTTAGGACCCATTAGCTTTTCCTATTTATGACATAATCAATGCTCGTGCCAAATTTCACGTTTCTATGACCCTGGAAAGTGAGAAAAATACATTCCGTACGGAAAATTTTGACGCTAATTCTTTTGCGCATAGAATTGAATAATCGAGTTGAGACCCATTAGTTTTTCCTATTTTGAACATATACAATGCCCGTGCCAAATTTTAAGTTTCTATGTGAGAAAATTGGATTCTATACGTAAAATTTGGACGCTAATTATTTTGCGCATAGAATTGAATAATCGAGTTGGGACCCATTAGCTTTTCCTATTTATGACATAATCAATGCTCGTGCCAAATTTCACGTTTCTATGACACTGGAAAGTGAGTAAAATACATTCCGTACGTAAAATTTGGAGGCTAATTCTTTTGCACATAGAATTGAATAATCGAGTTGGGACCCATTAGCTTTTCCTATTTATGACATAGTCAATGCTCGTGCCAAATTTTAAGTTTCTATGTGAGAAAATTGGATTCCGTACGTAAAATTTGGAGGCTAATTCTTTTGCACATAGAATTGAATAATCGAGTTGGGACCCATTAGCTTTTCCTATTTATGACATAATCAATGCTCGTGCCAAATTTCAAGTTTCTACGTGAGAAAATTGGATTCCGTACGTAAAATTTGAAGGCTAATTCTTTTGCACATAGAATTGAATAATCGAGTTAGGACCCATTAGCTTTTCTTATTTATGACATAATCAATGCCCGTGCCAAATTTTAAGTTTCTATGTGAGAAAATAACATTCCGTACGTAACATTTGGACGCTAATTCTTTTGCGCATAGAATTAAATAACGGAGTTAGGACCTATTAGCTTTTCCTATTTATGACATAATCAATGCTCGTGCCAAATTTCAAGTTTCTATGTGAGAAAATTGGATTCTGTATGTAAAATTTAGACGCTATTTATTTTGCACATATAATTGAACAATCTAGTTAGGACCCATTAGCTTTTCCTATTTATGACATAATCAATGCCCATGCCAAATTTTAAGTTTCTATGTGAGAAAATTACATTCCGTACGTAAAACTTGGACGCTAATTCTTTAGTGCCTAGAATTAAATAACGGAGTTGGGACCCTTTAGCTTTTCCTATTTATGACATAATCAATTCTCGTACCAAATTTCAAGTTTCTATGTGAGAAAATTGGATTCCGTACGTAAAATTTGGAAGCTAATTCTTTTGCACATAGAATTAAATAATCGAGTTGGGACCCATTAGCTTTTCCTATTTATGACATAATCAATGCTCGTGCCAAATTTCACGTTTCTGTGACACTGGAAAGTGAGAAAAATACATTCCATACGTAAAATTTTGACGCTAATTCTTTTGCACATAGAATTGAATAATCGAGTTAGGACCCATTAGCTTTTCCTATTTATGACATAATCAATGCTCGTGCCAAATTTCACGTTTCTATGACCCTGGAAAGTGAGAAAAATACATTCCGTACGGAAAATTTTGACGCTAATTCTTTTGCGCATAGAATTGAATAATCGAGTTGAGACCCATTAGTTTTTCCTATTTTGAACATATACAATGCCCGTGCCAAATTGTAAGTTTCTATGTGAGAAAATTGGATTCTATACGTAAAATTTGGACGCTAATTCTTTTGCGCATAGAATTGAATAATCGAGTTGGGACCCATTAGCTTTTCCTATTTATGACATAATCAATGCTCGTGCCAAATTTCAAGTTTCTATGTGAGAAAATTGGATTCCGTACGTAAAATTTGACGGCTAATTCTTTTGCACATAGAATTGAATAATCGAGTTAGGACCCATTAGCTTTTCTTATTTATGACATAATCAATGCCCGTGCCAAATTTTAAGTTTCTATGTGAGAAAATTACATTCCGTACGTAACATTTGGACGCTAATTCTTTTGCGCATAGAATTAAATAACGGAGTTGGGACCCATTAGCTTTTCCTATTTATGACATAATCAATGCTCATGCCAAATTTCAAGTTTCTATGTGAGAAAATTGGATTCTGTATGTAAAATTTGGAGGCTAATTCTTTTGCACATAGAATTGAAAAATCGAGTTGGGACCCATTAGCTTTTCTTATTTATGACATAATCAATGCCCGTGCCAAATTTTAAGTTTCTAATTGAGAAAATTGGATTCCGTACGTAACATTTGGACGCTAATTCTTTTGCGCATAGAATTAAATAACGGAGTTGGGACCCATTAGCTTTTCCTATTTATGACATAATCAATGCTCGTGCCAAATTTCACGTTTCTATGACACTGGAAAGTGAGAAAAATACATTCCGTACGTTAAATTTTGACGCTAATTCTTTTGCGCATAGAATTGAATAATCGAGTTGGGACCCATTAGTTTTTCCTATTTAGAACATATTCAATGCCCATGCCAAATTTTACGTTTCTATGTGAGAAAATTGGATTGTGTACGTAAAATTTGGACGCTAATTCTTTTGTGCATAGAATTGAATAATCGAGTTGGGACCCATTAGCTTTTCCTATTTATGACATAATCAATGCTCGTGCCAAATTTCAAGTTTCTATGTGAGAAAATTGGATTCCGTACATAAAATTTGGAGGCTAATTCTTTTGCACATAGAATTGAATAATCGAGTTGGGACCCATTAGCTTTTCCTATTTATGACATAATCAATGCTCGTGCCAAATTTCAAGTTTCTATGTGAGAAAATTGGATTCCGTACGTAAAATTTGACGGCTAATTCTTTTGCACATAGAATTGAATAATCGAGTTAGGACCCATTAGCTTTTCTTATTTATGACATAATCAATGCCCGTGCCAAATTTTAAGTTTCTATGTGAGAAAATTACATTCCGTACGTAACATTTGGACGCTAATTCTTTTGCGCATAGAATTAAATAACGGAGTTGGGACCCATTAGCTTTTCCTATTTCTGACATAATCAATGCTCATGCCAAATTTCAAGTTTCTATGTGAGAAAATTGGATTCTGTATGTAAAATTTGGAGGCTAATTCTTTTGCACATAGAATTGAAAAATCGAGTTGGGACCCATTAGCTTTTCCTATTTATGACATAATCAATGCCCGTGCCAAATTTTAAGTTTCTATTTGAGAAAATTACATTCCGTACGTAAAACTTGGACGCTAATTCTTTAGTGCCTAGAATTAAATAACGGAGTTGGGACCCATTAGCTTTTCCTATTTATGACATAATCAATGCTCGTGCCAAATTTCAAGTTTCTATGTGAGAAAATTGGATTCCGTACGTAAAATTTTGACGCTAATTCTTTTGCACATAGAATTGAATAATTGAGTTAGGACCAATTAGCTTTTCCTATTTATGACATAATCAATGCCCGTGCCAAATTTTAAGTTTCTATGTGAGAAAATTACATTCCGTACGTAAAACTTGGGCGCTAATTCTTTAGTGCCTAGAATTAAATAACGGAGTTGGGACCCATCAGCTTTTCCTATTTATGACATAATCAATGCTCGTGCCAAATTTCACGTTTCTATGACACTGGAAAGTGAGAAAAATACATTCCATACGTAAAATTTTGACGCTAATTCTTTTGCACATAGAATTGAATAATCGAGTTAGGACCCATTAGCTTTTCCTATTTATGACATAATCAATGCTCGTGCCAAATTTCACGTTTCTATGACACTGGAAAGTGAGAAAAATACATTCCGTACGGAAAACTTTGACGCTAATTCTTTTGCGCATAGAATTGAATAATCGAGTTGAGACCCATTAGTTTTTCCTATTTTGAACTGTGGGAGATATCCTATATGTTCACCATTTTGTATATATTTTCTGTTATCAACTGTGAATATAATGTATTTTCTATAATGTTTTAAACCTCTGGGAGAAGGAACATCGCCCCCCCCCCACCTCCACAGCTAGTGCCGTGTGCTCAAGAACTGGAAAAAGCGGTTCTAACTGGCAGAAAGCTATCTAGGAGTGCTTTGTCTTGGACAACAGAGAGGAGAAACACAGGATGTTTCTCTCATGAAGCTAAATTCAAGAATGAACTGAGCGTGCTCACTGAAGTTCCTCCCAGATGGATGAGATCACAAGCTACCTCACAAATACCTCCCTCTGAGAAGTAGCCTATCAGCTCACTGTAACTGCTAAATTGCCTGACTTCCTGTGTTGGAAATGATTTAAGTTTTGACCCGCGCTGAATAAAGAAGAGTTTTGCTTTTTTTGGGGCACATGATGTAGCCGTGTGTTTCTTTGAAAGGCTCTCCAGGCCTGTACATATTATCTTAATTTGGAAACGCACAGTATATCTAAGATAGCGAGTTTTGCGCTAACAAATTTGGAGGCACCGCTGGGATAATGAAGATACAGAGATATGAAGATATTTCATCGTTATCCGGACACAAGGGGACTTCGAAGCAGAGACGGACAGATAATGAGCTCAAACAAGGTAATAAGTTATTCTTGTACCTGTCCCATCTCTCCCTCTCTGCTATGATCGGCCCCAGGCCGGGTGAGTTGAAATATGATAAGTCTGTATCTAAAGAACTATGAAATAGATATACTGTGTTGTTTTTATGTTTGTCTGTGAAGAAAATGTCCTGAGTGAAAGAAGGTGTGAGCTATGGGGGTTTATATATTCTCTGTAGAAGTGAATGGTGTGAACAGACTGTGCAGGTTAATAAGGAACAAAGAATGTGTAGGATAACTTGTTAAAAGAAAGCAAAAAGGAAAGTTGATATAAGCAATTTTAGCTGAAGGTTATAGTAGTGATTAATAACAGAGTTGTGTGTCCATGCGGTCAGAGAGTGTCCATTGTGCAACATGTGGCTGAAGAGGTCTCCCTTTGTTATGTGGGGGGAGGGGCGCACATGGAGTGCTTGCATTTGCCATGTTGGCATACATCAACTCAAAGGATTTTGGCTTGGAGTAATTGATACCAGACAGCAGAGAGGCCTGTCTGATGGTAGATGTGGGAGCGCCAGAGAAGTCTCCTCCGATTATGGCAGGCCAAGCAGGCTGTTGAGGTTCCACAATGTGGTGCCAAAAGTACAGATCTGCGCCATGAGGTGCGGGAGTAGAGAATCTCAATAATAATAGGATTTTTCTAATTACGACATAAAAGAGCAGGGTCGAAACTGTAAGTGCTTATTAGTGAGATAAGCCAAACCTGCGTCGTGAGGTGTGAGAAAAATCAAAGACTCGCAAGCAAATTCAATGAGATGATGTTTTGTTTGTAAAAACATAACTGGACACACAAAAATGGGTGAAGGAAAAAGCAAGTCAATGAGTTAAGGAAAGGTAGAAGGTTTAACAATGAACGGTGATAATAGCTGCTATCTGGAGTGGTGAATATAAGTATGTGGATGGAAATGGGCATAAGTTGTATTGTGTTTGTCATTGGATAGCCTATTCTGAACAAAATATGTAAAAACCGCGGTACATAAGAGTTTTCTTATATATATATACTTTGTTCAATATGGGAAGTTCTATGAACAGTAAATACAATCCCAGTTTCTACTTCACATGAGATACTTAGCAGTCTGTGTATATGAGTGAGTTAAAAACCCCAGTGAGTGTGAATTTGTGTGTATAAAATGAAGGGCCCGTATGAGAGTTAGACTGTGTTATATGGCGTATACTGTCCGGTGGCTAGAAACTAAATGAGGCAAGAAAGACAAAACGCTGAGCCAGATCACAGGGGGTGGAGCTAGGTGATGTAAGGAGATGGGAGGGAAGAACAATAGGAAGAGGTTTTGCTCCACCCTCCACACAGACCAGCCTAGGAGAGAAGTGTGTCTCCATTTAAGTGTGTCTGTTGGTATATATATGTATATTGTGGTAATGTATAGAGGGGAGGTCACTCTTAGACTCCATGTTAAGTCTCTCACTTGAACAAATGTAGGTGACCAAAGGAGGGACATCTAATTTATTCCTGAGGGTAGTTGTGTGAGATAATAGTCCAGGGTTACCACAGTATATTTATATATATATATATATATATATATATATAGGTTCATGGAGTATGGGGAGAATTTAAAAATATTGAGTTGTATTTATTTTGAATATTATTGAATTAAGATACTGAAATGAGATAGTTGTGTACTTGAGACACCTGATAAGTACTTTAGTCAAATTAATAGCAAAAGTTCTATTTTATAATGTATCTCATTTTCAATTAACAACAGTATTTTACATGAAAAATCGTTACATTTGAAAAATAAGTACATTTTTGATGCCAGTAATTGAGTTTATCCCAAATGGTATCCAGGGATACGAGTCCCTTAGTAAACCAGTAGTTTACCATCATTGGTGCAGTTGTTATGGTTGCAGATTGTAATAACAATATTTCCTCTCCTGTTTGCAGTATGTTTTCGTACAGGTACCAGAGATGGTGTGGGGCCCCTTAATATCATGCTTCCTCAAGGGGTCATAAAATACTGCATAGAGTACAAACTAAACATCTTTCAGCTTCCAGACTAGCTATGTATGAGACTGCCCTGCTAGCACCCTCACATATCGCAATCAAGAGGGGTATCGTTCCAAATGATGTTTCATGTCTTTTACTGAATTTAGAAAGGTTGAGAGGAAGGGGCAGCAGGTGCAGACCATGACATTCAATAGCAAGCACATGGTTGTATGATTGTTGGAAGATTAATGCAGAAGAAAGAGAAACTAGGGGTCCTAACAATAATGTTGTAACTGCCATGATTAATGTAAATCTTGAGTTTTACCCATAGATGGTTCCAAATATTGAGGAAATGGACAAGCAAAACAGGCTATGCAGTGGTAACCGACAGAAAGAGGTAATTATACAAAAACCACTCTTTCCCTCCTGAGACACTCAGTTACTCAGGAAATAGAGGTGATGGCGCTCACTGAAATATGTAAGCTGGCTGCAGGTAAGACTGTTTGAGTCTGCACCGACTTAAGGTACACATTGGGAATCGTACACGATTTCACATCTTATGGGGCACAGTGGAAGTTTCATGGGGTCCTTGAGTAAGCCAATCCAGAACGCAGAAGCAGTGTCTTTGTTCTACAAGGTTTTAGCTCTTTCCGCACAGGTGACTTATCATCAGAGTCCAGGCTTATGCCACAGAGACAACCACTGAGGCTGGAAGGAACCAGAGAGCAGGCACCGCAGCAGCCTGACTTCCCTTGAATGAGGTAACGGCTGGTAACCTGCTTGCACCTGAAACAGGTGTAGATATTTCTCTGTTGCTTGAATTACAGGAACAGGCCTCAAAAGAAGAAAAAGGAGGAGTGGAAAAGCGAACGAAATGCTACTGGGGTCTGGCAGAAAGGTAAATGCCTGTGCCTCCCCGGCACGCTGTACTCCATGATGTCACACCTGATCCCTGAGCTAACCCATTCATCCAAGGAGGTAATGTGTGGTATGGTGTCTTCTGCTTGGCTTACCCCAGGGTTCAACACTGCTGCAATAGGGTTTGTACAGGGACGCATAATATGCGCCCGTTACAATCCAGGCCAATTGGTCAAGGTACCTTCTCGATGCGAGCCAGACTATCTGTATCAGTGACTGCAGGATGATAGCATACAGCTACCAAAGGTAGGTGTTTGGAGTTGTTGGTTTGCATAGACCTCTTTTCATGTTATTTGGAGGCGTGGCTTGAGAAATAAAATATAAATAAAAATAATTTTTAACACGCCAAAAATATGACCTAAGAATATGTTTTATGAAAGTAATTTTGAATATTTGGGTACACCAGAAGTAATAAGTAATAATAAAATAAAAAGGTAAACATTTTATTAGTCATCTACTTGGTTAGAACCACGCCTAAATATAAGACTAAGTTGAGTCCCTATGAAGGTTTTGTTTGGTAATGCTGCTGTAATAGGCCTATTCTTATTCCAGGCCAAAAAGGAGGGCCTCACCTCCCATGTGAGTGCCTTATATCAGGAGTTATATCATCTGTCACTCATAAATGTGTATTCTCCGTGTTTCCAGATCAAAATGCAAAGAATCCTTTCAAGTGCTGTTAACCACTACCGTCTCAATGAAAACTTCAAGAAAAGCTAATTTGGGTTCATGTCAGACATTGAATAAAGATAATCAAGGAAGGAGACAAATGTGGCCCATAATCCTTTGTTATATGTAGGACCCCTGCGGTCATTGGGCTGTCATTTCTCTTCTTCCTCATAAGGGATGTGGTAAATACGTAACTACTGATGAAGAGGATTATGACAAATCTAGGAATATTGGGTTATATATTTGATTAACTTGGTTTGCAGTGTTTAATAACATATGTGATAAACCAAGAATAGTGCTGATGATAATGATAAATTGAAGATTATTGTATGGTTACTTGATTGATTTTACTTGCAATATTTGATATTATTTTATTTGTTTAAATGATATGTCTACTGTATGTAGAAGGTATTTGTGCTATAATGTAGGAAGATTAGGAATATTAAAAATATTCATTTGCTACAGCTGAAAACTTATCAAGTCTCTCTGGGCAGAGATTGTTGCATTGATAATTTTGAGCTACAGATTTTTTTGTTTCATCTATTTTTATGAAGGGGTGAAGAAAAGCACACAAGACCCCAGATTGTGATTTTGTTTTTGTTTTGTTTGATTTGCCATGGACTGCATTATTTTGGATCAAGTTTATTAGGGACTGAGAAAATTTATGAACTGAGTTATTTCCACCAGGACATTTGGACTTTTTCAATTGTGATTTGAAATTTCATCTTCTCTAAGTGCATGCTGCATCTGTCCATGCTATGACTAGCCAACTGAGCCTGAAGAACTGACACGTGTGCCCGACTGCTGCTAAATTGCCACTGGGGTGATCCTCATACTCTGCATAATAACTGCCAGCAGATGACGTCAAAGGAGGGCGAAGCATCACAGCTCCTCCCTGAAGGCCTTGGGCAACAAAATGCTGTACAGAGACATCTGCTACATTGGAATAAAGGGGCTCTATAGTCAGCTGTGGATACTTCTGGATATGGAGAATGGAGAAGATTGTTTGATACCAATGTAATGGGCGGGACAGATTCCTACTTAGGGTCTGTTCTTTGGCTAACCAGGGAAAGCAGTGAGGGCACAATAATCCCCCTGCTTCCCTGCATCAGAGATCCTATAGGTTTAGGATCTAAAGAAGATCAAGAGAAGAAGAAACAATTTTACAGGAAGAGACATTTGTATTCAACATCTAACGGTTTTTGAATTTTTTGTTTTTCGTTATTTTTTCGAGCCCAGATTTGACAAGATTGGTTTTATGTTGATAGCAAATGGATATATATAGGGAACAGATATTTGGTTGTTTATGTAATATATTTCAGAAGTTGATAAATAGAACTTGAAGATCAAACCATGATATGTCAAAGTACATATTCCAACCCTAAATTGTATGCTAATTTTATGTATCTTGATGAAATAGTTGTATGATGGCTACAAATAGCAAAAGGGTGGATTGTGGTACAATAATAATTGGCTATTTGTAGCCCTCCATTTTGTCCTTCATCCTCCATTTTGTATTTTACATGCAAATAGCTATGAACATTCATGTGGACTTCAAACCTTTTTGGTGTAGGAAGCTTTGATGTAACTGTGAAATGTGACAGAACAATGCTAACTGCATTAACTACAGTTCCATTTGTATAGGTTTGTTTGAACTCTGTCCACATACATTGTATGGCCAGGAACCTGTTGTCTTGTTAATCCTGTGATACCATCAGCATTGTCTAGGGAATTGAGTTGTTGATTCTGAACCTTTGATCAATGAAACTGGCTCCTTCAGATGGTGGGGGGGTCTCAGACTGATAACATCTTGGTTTGAAAAGCTTGGAGAATATGGCCTATGACTCAACAAGTTATACTAGTATGAAGGACAGGAGAGGGACTAAGGAGTGGTAGCTTTTGGAATCTAGGATGAGAAGCTCTGGGTAGTCCGTACACTTCAATACCAGATTAGGATGACATCTGTTGAACCCCTAGAAGTGAGGGAACCTTTGGTGATGGTAATATGTGATCTGTAATAGATAGGTAATAATGTAACTTGCTATTTTTATACTTTGTGATGTGACATCTGCAACCTTTATGTTTTGTATATAGATCTGATAGTTTACAAATGTAGGACAATTATTCACTATGCTCAATTATCATTTTGGTTTTAATAAATTCTTATCGTTAAACCTTTAATAGTGTCTTACTCTCTTAAAAGCGTAATCTGAACTTAAGTCTTGCTCCTTGCAGCAATACATAAATGGCGCTGGAAACAGGATTACGCAGAGAGTAATATACTAGTTTGTTTTTAAAAAGAAGATTGTGATAATCTGGCATAGTGTAAAAATGTCGCTGTTTTAAGAAAATCCGCAATAGTACAATAAAAAAAATGTCAACAGATGCAATAAGGTAGCAGTAAGTGTACCAATGTTTCAGCCATATTGTGTAATCAGACCAATGTTAACATGTAACAAACAATATAACCTGAGATCACACTTGGAAAGCCAGTCACATTCAACATGTTGTATGTCATTTAAACTATGAACAAGGTGGCTTATGCAGAAAACGTGAAATAAAGATCAATCTTTCAGGAGCCATCTACCTAAAATACCGTTGGGAAACTGAAACGTGTTGTGTGGTATTTTCCTTATCCTGGATATCACCCAGCAGCAGGAAGGGATAAGGCAGGAGGCAGCCACATGGCGGAGGTGACAGCTAGGGTCCCCTGTAGGTGGTAGGGAAAGGCCCGAGAACACAAATAGGAAGGAAAAACCATCCAGGAGAATGAAAATACGCACAACAAAGGAGGGAATTGTGGGAGATATCCTATATGTTCACCATTTTGTATATATTTTCTGTTATCAACTGTGAATATAATGTATTTTCTATAATGTTTTAAACCTCTGGGAGAAGGAACATCGCCCCCCCCACCTCCACAGCTAGTGCCGTGTGCTCAAGAACTGGAAAAACCGGTTCTAACTGGCAGAAAGCTATCTAGGAGTGCTTTGTCTTGGACAACAGAGAGGAGAAACACAGGATGTTTCTCTCATGAAGCTAAATTCAAGAATGAACTGAGCGTGCTCACTGAAGTTCCTCCCAGATGGATGAGATCACAAGCTACCTCACAAATACCTCCCTCTGAGAAGTAGCCTATCAGCTCACTGTAACTGCTAAATTGCCTGACTTCCTGTGTTGGAAATGATTTAAGTTTTGACCCGCGCTGAATAAAGAAGAGTTTTGCTTTTTTTGGGGCACATGATGTAGCCGTGTGTTTCTTTGAAAGGCTCTCCAGGCCTGTACATATTATCTTAATTTGGAAACGCACAGTATATCTAAGATAGCGAATTTTGCGCTAACATGAACATATACAATGCCCGTGCCAAATTTTAAGTTTCTATGTGAGAAAATTGGATTCTATACGTAAAATTTGGACGCTAATTCTTTTGCGCATAGAATTGAATAATCGAGTTGGGACCCATTAGCTTTTCCTATTTATGACATAATCAATGCTCGTGCCAAATTTCAAGTTTCTATGTGAGAAAATTGGATTCTGTACGTAAAATTTGGAGGCTAATTCTTTTGCACATAGAATTGAATAATCGAGTTGGACCCATTAGCTTTTCCTATTTATGACATAATCAATGCTCGTGCCAAATTTCACGTTTCTATGACACTGGAAAGTGAGAAAAATACATTCCGTACGTTAAATTTTGACGCTAATTCTTTTGCGCATAGAATTGAATAATCGAGTTGGGACCCATTAGTTTTTCCTATTTAGAACATATTCAATGCCCATGCCAAATTTTACGTTTCTATGTGAGAAAATTGGATTGTGTACGTAAAATTTGGACGCTAATTCTTTTGCGCATAGAATTGAATAATCGAGTTGGGACCCATTAGCTTTTCCTATTTATGACATAATCAATGCTCGTGCCAAATTTCAAGTTTCTATGTGAGAAAATTGGATTCCGTACATAAAATTTGGAGGCTAATTCTTTTGCACATAGAATTGAATAATCGAGTTGGGACCCATTAGCTTTTCCTATTTATGACATAATCAATGCTCGTGCCAAATTTCAAGTTTCTATGTGAGAAAATTGGATTCCGTACGTAAAATTTGACGGCTAATTCTTTTGCACATAGAATTGAATAATCGAGTTAGGACCCATTAGCTTTTCTTATTTATGACATAATCAATGCCCGTGCCAAATTTTAAGTTTCTATGTGAGAAAATTACATTCCGTACGTAACATTTGGACGCTAATTCTTTTGCGCATAGAATTAAATAACGGAGTTGGGACCCATTAGCTTTTCCTATTTCTGACATAATCAATGCTCATGCCAAATTTCAAGTTTCTATGTGAGAAAATTGGATTCTGTATGTAAAATTTGGAGGCTAATTCTTTTGCACATAGAATTGAAAAATCGAGTTGGGACCCATTAGCTTTTCCTATTTATGACATAATCAATGCCCGTGCCAAATTTTAAGTTTCTATTTGAGAAAATTACATTCCGTACGTAAAACTTGGACGCTAATTCTTTAGTGCCTAGAAGTAAATAACGGAGTTGGGACCCATTAGCTTTTCCTATTTATGACATAATCAATGCTCGTGCCAAATTTCAAGTTTCTATGTGAGAAAATTGGATTCCGTACGTAAAATTTTGACGCTAATTCTTTTGCACATAGAATTGAATAATTGAGTTAGGACCAATTAGCTTTTCCTATTTATGACATAATCAATGCCCGTGCCAAATTTTAAGTTTCTATGTGAGAAAATTACATTCCGTACGTAAAACTTGGGCGCTAATTCTTTAGTGCCTAGAATTAAATAACGGAGTTGGGACCCATCAGCTTTTCCTATTTATGACATAATCAATGCTCGTGCCAAATTTCACGTTTCTATGACACTGGAAAGTGAGAAAAATACATTCCATACGTAAAATTTTGACGCTAATTCTTTTGCACATAGAATTGAATAATCGAGTTAGGACCCATTAGCTTTTCCTATTTATGACATAATCAATGCTCGTGCCAAATTTCACGTTTCTATGACACTGGAAAGTGAGAAAAATACATTCCGTACGGAAAACTTTGACGCTAATTCTTTTGCGCATAGAATTGAATAATCGAGTTGAGACCCATTAGTTTTTCCTATTTTGAACTGTGGGAGATATCCTATATGTTCACCATTTTGTATATATTTTCTGTTATCAACTGTGAATATAATGTATTTTCTATAATGTTTTAAACCTCTGGGAGAAGGAACATCGCCCCCCCCCCCCACCTCCACAGCTAGTGCCGTGTGCTCAAGAACTGGAAAAACCGGTTCTAACTGGCAGAAAGCTATCTAGGAGTGCTTTGTCTTGGACAACAGAGAGGAGAAACACAGGATGTTTCTCTCATGAAGCTAAATTCAAGAATGAACTGAGCGTGCTCACTGAAGTTCCTCCCAGATGGATGAGATCACAAGCTACCTCACAAATACCTCCCTCTGAGAAGTAGCCTATCAGCTCACTGTAACTGCTAAATTGCCTGACTTCCTGTGTTGGAAATGATTTAAGTTTTGACCCGCGCTGAATAAAGAAGAGTTTTGCTTTTTTTTGGGGCACATGATGTAGCCGTGTGTTTCTTTGAAAGGCTCTCCAGGCCTGTACATATTATCTTAATTTGGAAACGCACAGTATATCTAAGATAGCGAGTTTTGCGCTAACAAATTTGGAGGCACCGCTGGGATAATGAAGATACAGAGATATGAAGATATTTCATCGTTATCCGGACACAAGGGGACTTCGAAGCAGAGACGGACAGATAATGAGCTCAAACAAGGTAATAAGTTATTCTTGTACCTGTCCCATCTCTCCCTCTCTGCTATGATCCGCCCCAGGCCGGGTGAGTTGAAATATGATAAGTCTGTATCTAAAGAACTATGAAATAGATATACTGTGTTGTTTTTATGTTTGTCTGTGAAGAAAATGTCCTGAGTGAAAGAAGGTGTGAGCTATGGGGGTTTATATATTCTCTGTAGAAGTGAATGGTGTGAACAGACTGTGCAGGTTAATAAGGAACAAAGAATGTGTAGGATAACTTGTTAAAAGAAAGCAAAAAGGAAAGTTGATATAAGCAATTTTAGCTGAAGGTTATAGTAGTGATTAATAACAGAGTCGTGTGTCCATGCGGTCAGAGAGTGTCCATTGTGCAACATGTGGCTGAAGAGGTCTCCCTTTGTTATGTGGGGGGAGGGGCGCACATGGAGTGCTTGCATTTGCCATGTTGGCATACATCAACTCAAAGGATTTTGGCTTGGAGTAATTGATACCAGACAGCAGAGAGGCCTGTCTGATGGTAGATGTGGGCGCGCCAGAGAAGTCTCCTCCGATTATGGCAGGCCAAGCAGGCTGTTGAGGTTCCACAATGTGGTGCCAAAAGTACAGATCTGCGCCATGAGGTGCGGGAGTAGAGAATCTCAATAATAATAGGATTTTTCTAATTACGACATAAAAGAGCAGGGTCGAAACTGTAAGTGCTTATTAGTGAGATAAGCCAAACCTGCGTCGTGAGGTGTGAGAAAAATCAAAGACTCGCAAGCAAATTCAATGAGATGATGTTTTGTTTGTAAAAACATAACTGGACACACAAAAATGGGTGAAGGAAAAAGCAAGTCAATGAGTTAAGGAAAGGTAGAAGGTTTAACAATGAACGGTGATAATAGCTGCTATCTGGAGTGGTGAATATAAGTATGTGGATGGAAATGGGCATAAGTTGTATTGTGTTTGTCATTGGATAGCCTATTCTGAACAAAATATGTAAAAACCGCGGTACATAAGAGTTTTCTTATATATATACTTTGTTCAATATGGGAAGTTCTATGAACAGTAAATACAATCCCAGTTTCTACTTCACATGAGATACTTAGCAGTCTGTGTATATGAGTGAGTTAAAAACCCCAGTGAGTGTGAATTTGTGTGTATAAAATGAAGGGCCCGTATGAGAGTTAGACTGTGTTATATGGCGTATACTGTCCGGTGGCTAGAAACTAAATGAGGCAAGAAAGACAAAACGCTGAGCCAGATCACAGGGGGTGGAGCTAGGTGATGTAAGGAGATGGGAGGGAAGAACAATAGGAAGAGGTTTTGCTCCACCCTCCACACAGACCAGCCTAGGAGAGAAGTGTGTCTCCATTTAAGTGTGTCTGTTGGTATATATATGTATATTGTGGTAATGTATAGAGGGGAGGTCACTCTTAGACTCCATGTTAAGTCTCTCACTTGAACAAATGTAGGTGACCAAAGGAGGGACATCTAATTTATTCCTGAGGGTAGTTGTGTGAGATAATAGTCCAGGGTTACCACAGTATATTTATATATATATATATATATATATATATATATATAGGTTCATGGAGTATGGGGAGAATTTAAAAATATTGAGTTGTATTTATTTTGAATATTATTGAATTAAGATACTGAAATGAGATAGTTGTGTACTTGAGACACCTGATAAGTACTTTAGTCAAATTAATAGCAAAAGTTCTATTTTATAATGTATCTCATTTTCAATTAACAACAGTATTTTACATGAAAAATCGTTACATTTGAAAAATAAGTACATTTTTGATGCCAGTAATTGAGTTTATCCCAAATGGTATCCAGGGATACGAGTCCCTTAGTAAACCAGTAGTTTACCATCATTGGTGCAGTTGTTATGGTTGCAGATTGTAATAACAATATTTCCTCTCCTGTTTGCAGTATGTTTTCGTACAGGTACCAGAGATGGTGTGGGGCCCCGTAATATCATGCTTCCTCAAGGGGTCATAAAATACTGCATAGAGTACAAACTAAACATCTTTCAGCTTCCAGACTAGCTATGTATGAGACTGCCCTGCTAGCACCCTCACATATCGCAATCAAGAGGGGTATCGTTCCAAATGATGTTTCATGTCTTTTACTGAATTTAGAAAGGTTGAGAGGAAGGGGCAGCAGGTGCAGACCATGACATTCAATAGCAAGCACATGGTTGTATGATTGTTGGAAGATTAATGCAGAAGAAAGAGAAACTAGGGGTCCTAACAATAATGTTGTAACTGCCATGATTAATGTAAATCTTGAGTTTTACCCATAGATGGTTCCAAATATTGAGGAAATGGACAAGCAAAACAGGCTATGCAGTGGTAACCGACAGAAAGAGGTAATTATACAAAAACCACTCTTTCCCTCCTGAGACACTCAGTTACTCAGGAAATAGAGGTGATGGCGCTCACTGAAATATGTAAGCTGGCTGCAGGTAAGACTGTTTGAGTCTGCACCGACTTAAGGTACACATTGGGAATCGTACACGATTTCACATCTTATGGGGCACAGTGGAAGTTTCATGGGGTCCTTGAGTAAGCCAATCCAGAACGCAGAAGCAGTGTCTTTGTTCTACAAGGTTTTAGCTCTTTCCGCACAGGTGACTTATCATCAGAGTCCAGGCTTATGCCACAGAGACAACCACTGAGGCTGGAAGGAACCAGAGAGCAGGCACCGCAGCAGCCTGACTTCCCTTGAATGAGGTAACGGCTGGTAACCTGCTTGCACCTGAAACAGGTGTAGATATTTCTCTGTTGCTTGAATTACAGGAACAGGCCTCAAAAGAAGAAAAAGGAGGAGTGGAAAAGCGAACGAAATGCTACTGGGGTCTGGCAGAAAGGTAAATGCCTGTGCCTCCCCGGCACGCTGTACTCCATGATGTCACACCTGATCCCTGAGCTAACCCATTCATCCAAGGAGGTAATGTGTGGTATGGTGTCTTCTGCTTGGCTTACCCCAGGGTTCAACACTGCTGCAATAGGGTTTGTACAGGGACGCATAATATGCGCCCGTTACAATCCAGGCCAATTGGTCAAGGTACCTTCTCGATGCGAGCCAGACTATCTGTATCAGTGACTGCAGGATGATAGCATACAGCTACCAAAGGTAGGTGTTTGGAGTTGTTGGTTTGCATAGACCTCTTTTCATGTTATTTGGAGGCGTGGCTTGAGAAATAAAATATAAATAAAAATAATTTTTAACACGCCAAAAATATGACCTAAGAATATGTTTTATGAAAGTAATTTTGAATATTTGGGTACACCAGAAGTAATAAGTAATAATAAAATAAAAAGGTAAACATTTTATTAGTCATCTACTTGGTTAGAACCACGCCTAAATATAAGACTAAGTTGAGTCCCTATGAAGGTTTTGTTTGGTAATGCTGCTGTAATAGGCCTATTCTTATTCCAGGCCAAAAAGGAGGGCCTCACCTCCCATGTGAGTGCCTTATATCAGGAGTTATATCATCTGTCACTCATAAATGTGTATTCTCCGTGTTTCCAGATCAAAATGCAAAGAATCCTTTCAAGTGCTGTTAACCACTACCGTCTCAATGAAAACTTCAAGAAAAGCTAATTTGGGTTCATGTCAGACATTGAATAAAGATAATCAAGGAAGGAGACAAATGTGGCCCATAATCCTTTGTTATATGTAGGACCCCTGCGGTCATTGGGCTGTCATTTCTCTTCTTCCTCATAAGGGATGTGGTAAATACGTAACTACTGATGAAGAGGATTATGACAAATCTAGGAATATTGGGTTATATATTTGATTAACTTGGTTTGCAGTGTTTAATAACATATGTGATAAACCAAGAATAGTGCTGATGATAATGATAAATTGAAGATTATTGTATGGTTACTTGATTGATTTTACTTGCAATATTTGATATTATTTTATTTGTTTAAATGATATGTCTACTGTATGTAGAAGGTATTTGTGCTATAATGTAGGAAGATTAGGAATATTAAAAATATTCATTTGCTACAGCTGAAAACTTATCAAGTCTCTCTGGGCAGAGATTGTTGCATTGATAATTTTGAGCTACAGATTTTTTTGTTTCATCTATTTTTATGAAGGGGTGAAGAAAAGCACACAAGACCCCAGATTGTGATTTTGTTTTTGTTTTGTTTGATTTGCCATGGACTGCATTATTTTGGATCAAGTTTATTAGGGACTGAGAAAATTTATGAACTGAGTTATTTCCACCAGGACATTTGGACTTTTTCAATTGTGATTTGAAATTTCATCTTCTCTAAGTGCATGCTGCATCTGTCCATGCTATGACTAGCCAACTGAGCCTGAAGAACTGACACGTGTGCCCGACTGCTGCTAAATTGCCACTGGGGTGATCCTCATACTCTGCATAATAACTGCCAGCAGATGACGTCAAAGGAGGGCGAAGCATCACAGCTCCTCCCTGAAGGCCTTGGGCAACAAAATGCTGTACAGAGACATCTGCTACATTGGAATAAAGGGGCTCTATAGTCAGCTGTGGATACTTCTGGATATGGAGAATGGAGAAGATTGTTTGATACCAATGTAATGGGCGGGACAGATTCCTACTTAGGGTCTGTTCTTTGGCTAACCAGGGAAAGCAGTGAGGGCACAATAATCCCCCTGCTTCCCTGCATCAGAGATCCTATAGGTTTAGGATCTAAAGAAGATCAAGAGAAGAAGAAACAATTTTACAGGAAGAGACATTTGTATTCAACATCTAACGGTTTTTGAATTTTTTGTTTTTCGTTATTTTTTCGAGCCCAGATTTGACAAGATTGGTTTTATGTTGATAGCAAATGGATATATATAGGGAACAGATATTTGGTTGTTTATGTAATATATTTCAGAAGTTGATAAATAGAACTTGAAGATCAAACCATGATATGTCAAAGTACATATTCCAACCCTAAATTGTATGCTAATTTTATGTATCTTGATGAAATAGTTGTATGATGGCTACAAATAGCAAAAGGGTGGATTGTGGTACAATAATAATTGGCTATTTGTAGCCCTCCATTTTGTCCTTCATCCTCCATTTTGTATTTTACATGCAAATAGCTATGAACATTCATGTGGACTTCAAACCTTTTTGGTGTAGGAAGCTTTGATGTAACTGTGAAATGTGACAGAACAATGCTAACTGCATTAACTACAGTTCCATTTGTATAGGTTTGTTTGAACTCTGTCCACATACATTGTATGGCCAGGAACCTGTTGTCTTGTTAATCCTGTGATACCATCAGCATTGTCTAGGGAATTGAGTTGTTGATTCTGAACCTTTGATCAATGAAACTGGCTCCTTCAGATGGTGGGGGGGTCTCAGACTGATAACATCTTGGTTTGAAAAGCTTGGAGAATATGGCCTATGACTCAACAAGTTATACTAGTATGAAGGACAGGAGAGGGACTAAGGAGTGGTAGCTTTTGGAATCTAGGATGAGAAGCTCTGGGTAGTCCGTGCACTTCAATACCAGATTAGGATGACATCTGTTGAACCCCTAGAAGTGAGGGAACCTTTGGTGATGGTAATATGTGATCTGTAATAGATAGGTAATAATGTAACTTGCTATTTTTATACTTTGTGATGTGACATCTGCAACCTTTATGTTTTGTATATAGATCTGATAGTTTACAAATGTAGGACAATTATTCACTATGCTCAATTATCATTTTGGTTTTAATAAATTCTTATCGTTAAACCTTTAATAGTGTCTTACTCTCTTAAAAGCGTAATCTGAACTTAAGTCTTGCTCCTTGCAGCAATACATAAATGGCGCTGGAAACAGGATTACGCAGAGAGTAATATACTAGTTTGTTTTTAAAAAGAAGATTGTGATAATCTGGCATAGTGTAAAAATGTCGCTGTTTTAAGAAAATCCGCAATAGTACAATAAAAAAAATGTCAACAGATGCAATAAGGTAGCAGTAAGTGTACCAATGTTTCAGCCATATTGTGTAATCAGACCAATGTTAACATGTAACAAACAATATAACCTGAGATCACACTTGGAAAGCCAGTCACATTCAACATGTTGTATGTCATTTAAACTATGAACAAGGTGGCTTATGCAGAAAACGTGAAATAAAGATCAATCTTTCAGGAGCCATCTACCTAAAATACCGTTGGGAAACTGAAACGTGTTGTGTGGTATTTTCCTTATCCTGGATATCACCCAGCAGCAGGAAGGGATAAGGCAGGAGGCAGCCACATGGCGGAGGTGACAGCTAGGGTCCCCTGTAGGTGGTAGGGAAAGGCCCGAGAACACAAATAGGAAGGAAAAACCATCCAGGAGAATGAAAATACGCACAACAAAGGAGGGAATTGTGGGAGATATCCTATATGTTCACCATTTTGTATATATTTTCTGTTATCAACTGTGAATATAATGTATTTTCTATAATGTTTTAAACCTCTGGGAGAAGGAACATCGCCCCCCCCACCTCCACAGCTAGTGCCGTGTGCTCAAGAACTGGAAAAACCGGTTCTAACTGGCAGAAAGCTATCTAGGAGTGCTTTGTCTTGGACAACAGAGAGGAGAAACACAGGATGTTTCTCTCATGAAGCTAAATTCAAGAATGAACTGAGCGTGCTCACTGAAGTTCCTCCCAGATGGATGAGATCACAAGCTACCTCACAAATACCTCCCTCTGAGAAGTAGCCTATCAGCTCACTGTAACTGCTAAATTGCCTGACTTCCTGTGTTGGAAATGATTTAAGTTTTGACCCGCGCTGAATAAAGAAGAGTTTTGCTTTTTTTGGGGCACATGATGTAGCCGTGTGTTTCTTTGAAAGGCTCTCCAGGCCTGTACATATTATCTTAATTTGGAAACGCACAGTATATCTAAGATAGCGAATTTTGCGCTAACATGAACATATACAATGCCCGTGCCAAATTTTAAGTTTCTATGTGAGAAAATTGGATTCTATACGTAAAATTTGGACGCTAATTCTTTTGCGCATAGAATTGAATAATCGAGTTGGGACCCATTAGCTTTTCCTATTTATGACATAATCAATGCTCGTGCCAAATTTCAAGTTTCTATGTGAGAAAATTGGATTCTGTACGTAAAATTTGGAGGCTAATTCTTTTGCACATAGAATTGAATAATCGAGTTGGACCCATTAGCTTTTCCTATTTATGACATAATCAATGCTCGTGCCAAATTTCACGTTTCTATGACACTGGAAAGTGAGAAAAATACATTCCGTACGTTAAATTTTGACGCTAATTCTTTTGCGCATAGAATTGAATAATCGAGTTGGGACCCATTAGTTTTTCCTATTTAGAACATATTCAATGCCCATGCCAAATTTTACGTTTCTATGTGAGAAAATTGGATTGTGTACGTAAAATTTGGACGCTAATTCTTTTGCGCATAGAATTGAATAATCGAGTTGGGACCCATTAGCTTTTCCTATTTATGACATAATCAATGCTCGTGCCAAATTTCAAGTTTCTATGTGAGAAAATTGGATTCCGTACATAAAATTTGGAGGCTAATTCTTTTGCACATAGAATTGAATAATCGAGTTGGGACCCATTAGCTTTTCCTATTTATGACATAATCAATGCTCGTGCCAAATTTCAAGTTTCTATGTGAGAAAATTGGATTCCGTACGTAAAATTTGACGGCTAATTCTTTTGCACATAGAATTGAATAATCGAGTTAGGACCCATTAGCTTTTCTTATTTATGACATAATCAATGCCCGTGCCAAATTTTAAGTTTCTATGTGAGAAAATTACATTCCGTACGTAACATTTGGACGCTAATTCTTTTGCGCATAGAATTAAATAACGGAGTTGGGACCCATTAGCTTTTCCTATTTCTGACATAATCAATGCTCATGCCAAATTTCAAGTTTCTATGTGAGAAAATTGGATTCTGTATGTAAAATTTGGAGGCTAATTCTTTTGCACATAGAATTGAAAAATCGAGTTGGGACCCATTAGCTTTTCCTATTTATGACATAATCAATGCCCGTGCCAAATTTTAAGTTTCTATTTGAGAAAATTACATTCCGTACGTAAAACTTGGACGCTAATTCTTTAGTGCCTAGAATTAAATAACGGAGTTGGAACCCATCAGCTTTTCCTATTTATGACATAATCAATGCTCGTGCCAAATTTCACGTTTCTATGACACTGGAAAGTGAGAAAAATACATTCCATACGTAAAATTTTGACGCTAATTCTTTTGCACATAGAATTGAATAATTGAGTTAGGACCCATTAGCTTTTCCTATTTATGACATAATCAATGCTCGTGCCAAATTTCACATTTCTATGACACTGGAAAGTGAGAAAAATACATTCCGTACGGAAAATTTTGACGCTAATTCTTTTGCGCATAGAATTGAATAATCGAGTTGAGACCCATTAGTTTTTCCTATTTTGAACATATACAATGCCCGTGCCAAATTTTAAGTTTCTATGTGAGAAAATTGGATTCTATACGTAAAATTTGGACGCTAATTCTTTTGCGCATAGAATTGAATAATCGAGTTGGGACCCATTAGCTTTTCCTATTTATGACATAATCAATGCTCGTGCCAAATTTCAAGTTTCTATGTGAGAAAATTGGATTCTGTACGTAAAATTTGGAGGCTAATTCTTTTGCACATAGAATTGAATAATCGAGTTGGACCCATTAGCTTTTCCTATTTATGACATAATCAATGCTCGTGCCAAATTTCACGTTTCTATGACACTGGAAAGTGAGAAAAATACATTCCGTACCTTAAATTTTGACGCTAATTCTTTTGCGCATAGAATTGAATAATCGAGTTGGGACCCATTAGTTTTTCCTATTTAGAACATATTCAATGCCCATGCCAAACTTTACGTTTCTATGTGAGAAAATTGGATTCCGTACGTTAAATTTTGACGCTAATTCTTTTGCGCATAGAATTGAATAATCGAGTTGGGACCCATTAGCTTTTCCTGTTTATGACATAATCAATGCTCGTGCCAAATTTCAAGTTTCTATGTGAGAAAATTGGATTCCGTACGTAAAATTTGGAGGCTAATTCTTTTGCACATAGAATTAAATAATCGAGTTGGGACCCATTAGCTTTTCCTATTTATGACATAATCAATGCTCGTGCCAAATTTCACGTTTCTGTGACACTGGAAAGTGAGAAAAATACATTCCATACGTAAAATTTTGACGCTAATTCTTTTGCACATAGAATTGAATAATCGAGTTAGGACCCATTAGCTTTTCCTATTTATGACATAATCAATGCTCGTGCCAAATTTCACGTTTCTATGACCCTGGAAAGTGAGAAAAATACATTCCGTACGGAAAATTTTGACGCTAATTCTTTTGCGCATAGAATTGAATAATCGAGTTGAGACCCATTAGTTTTTCCTATTTTGAACATATACAATGCCCGTGCCAAATTTTAAGTTTCTATGTGAGAAAATTGGATTCTATACGTAAAATTTGGACGCTAATTCTTTTGCGCATAGAATTGAATAATCGAGTTGGGACCCATTAGCTTTTCCTAATTATGACATAATCAATGCTCGTGCCAAATTTCAAGTTTCTATGTGAGAAAATTGGATTCCGTACGTAAAATTTGACGGCTAATTCTTTTGCACATAGAATTGAATAATCGAGTTAGGACCCATTAGCTTTTCTTATTTATGACATAATCAATGCCCGTGCCAAATTTTAAGTTTCTATGTGAGAAAATTACATTCCGTACGTAACATTTGGACGCTAATTCTTTTGCGCATAGAATTAAATAACGGAGTTGGGACCCATTAGCTTTTCCTATTTATGACATAATCAATGCTCATGCCAAATTTCAAGTTTCTATGTGAGAAAATTGGATTCTGTATGTAAAATTTGGAGGCTAATTCTTTTGCACATAGAATTGAAAAATCGAGTTGGGACCCATTAGCTTTTCTTATTTATGACATAATCAATGCCCGTGCCAAATTTTAAGTTTCTAATTGAGAAAATTGGATTCCGTACGTAACATTTGGACGCTAATTCTTTTGCGCATAGAATTAAATAACGGAGTTGGGACCCATTAGCTTTTCCTATTTATGACATAATCAATGCTCGTGCCAAATTTCACGTTTCTATGACACTGGAAAGTGAGAAAAATACATTCCGTACGTTAAATTTTGACGCTAATTCTTTTGCGCATAGAATTGAATAATCGAGTTGGGACCCATTAGTTTTTCCTATTTAGAACATATTCAATGCCCATGCCAAATTTTACGTTTCTATGTGAGAAAATTGGATTGTGTACGTAAAATTTGGACGCTAATTCTTTTGCGCATAGAATTGAATAATCGAGTTGGGACCCATTAGCTTTTCCTATTTATGACATAATCAATGCTCGTGCCAAATTTCAAGTTTCTATGTGAGAAAATTGGATTCCGTACATAAAATTTGGAGGCTAATTCTTTTGCACATAGAATTGAATAATCGAGTTGGGACCCATTAGCTTTTCCTATTTATGACATAATCAATGCTCGTGCCAAATTTCAAGTTTCTATGTGAGAAAATTGGATTCCGTACGTAAAATTTGACGGCTAATTCTTTTGCACATAGAATTGAATAATCGAGTTAGGACCCATTAGCTTTTCTTATTTATGACATAATCAATGCCCGTGCCAAATTTTAAGTTTCTATGTGAGAAAATTACATTCCGTACGTAACATTTGGACGCTAATTCTTTTGCGCATAGAATTAAATAACGGAGTTGGGACCCATTAGCTTTTCCTATTTCTGACATAATCAATGCTCATGCCAAATTTCAAGTTTCTATGTGAGAAAATTGGATTCTGTATGTAAAATTTGGAGGCTAATTCTTTTGCACATAGAATTGAAAAATCGAGTTGGGACCCATTAGCTTTTCCTATTTATGACATAATCAATGCCGTGCCAAATTTTAAGTTTCTATTTGAGAAAATTACATTCCGTACGTAAAACTTGGACGCTAATTCTTTAGTGCCTAGAATTAAATAACGGAGTTGGGACCCATTAGCTTTTCCTATTTATGACATAATCAATGCTCGTGCCAAATTTCAAGTTTCTATGTGAGAAAATTGGATTCCGTACGTAAAATTTTGACGCTAATTCTTTTGCACATAGAATTGAATAATTGAGTTAGGACCAATTAGCTTTTCCTATTTATGACATAATCAATGCCCGTGCCAAATTTTAAGTTTCTATGTGAGAAAATTACATTCCGTACGTAAAACTTGGGCGCTAATTCTTTAGTGCCTAGAATTAAATAACGGAGTTGGGACCCATCAGCTTTTCCTATTTATGACATAATCAATGCTCGTGACAAATTTCACGTTTCTATGACACTGGAAAGTGAGAAAAATACATTCCATACGTAAAATTTTGACGCTAATTCTTTTGCACATAGAATTGAATAATCGAGTTAGGACCCATTAGCTTTTCCTATTTATGACATAATCAATGCTCGTGCCAAATTTCACGTTTCTATGACACTGGAAAGTGAGAAAAATACATTCCGTACGGAAAACTTTGACGCTAATTCTTTTGCGCATAGAATTGAATAATCGAGTTGAGACCCATTAGTTTTTCCTATTTTGAACTGTGGGAGATATCCTATATGTTCACCATTTTGTATATATTTTCTGTTATCAACTGTGAATATAATGTATTTTCTATAATGTTTTAAACCTCTGGGAGAAGGAACATCGCCCCCCCCCCCACCTCCACAGCTAGTGCCGTGTGCTCAAGAACTGGAAAAACCGGTTCTAACTGGCAGAAAGCTATCTAGGAGTGCTTTGTCTTGGACAACAGAGAGGAGAAACACAGGATGTTTCTCTCATGAAGCTAAATTCAAGAATGAACTGAGCGTGCTCACTGAAGTTCCTCCCAGATGGATGAGATCACAAGCTACCTCACAAATACCTCCCTCTGAGAAGTAGCCTATCAGCTCACTGTAACTGCTAAATTGCCTGACTTCCTGTGTTGGAAATGATTTAAGTTTTGACCCGCGCTGAATAAAGAAGAGTTTTGCTTTTTTTGGGGCACATGATGTAGCCGTGTGTTTCTTTGAAAGGCTCTCCAGGCCTGTACATATTATCTTAATTTGGAAACGCACAGTATATCTAAGATAGCGAGTTTTGCGCTAACAAATTTGGAGGCACCGCTGGGATAATGAAGATACAGAGATATGAAGATATTTCATCGTTATCCGGACACAAGGGGACTTCGAAGCAGAGACGGACAGATAATGAGCTCAAACAAGGTAATAAGTTATTCTTGTACCTGTCCCATCTCTCCCTCTCTGCTATGATCCGCCCCAGGCCGGGTGAGTTGAAATATGATAAGTCTGTATCTAAAGAACTATGAAATAGATATACTGTGTTGTTTTTATGTTTGTCTGTGAAGAAAATGTCCTGAGTGAAAGAAGGTGTGAGCTATGGGGGTTTATATATTCTCTGTAGAAGTGAATGGTGTGAACAGACTGTGCAGGTTAATAAGGAACAAAGAATGTGTAGGATAACTTGTTAAAAGAAAGCAAAAAGGAAAGTTGATATAAGCAATTTTAGCTGAAGGTTATAGTAGTGATTAATAACAGAGTCGTGTGTCCATGCGGTCAGAGAGTGTCCATTGTGCAACATGTGGCTGAAGAGGTCTCCCTTTGTTATGTGGGGGGAGGGGCGCACATGGAGTGCTTGCATTTGCCATGTTGGCATACATCAACTCAAAGGATTTTGGCTTGGAGTAATTGATACCAGACAGCAGAGAGGCCTGTCTGATGGTAGATGTGGGCGCGCCAGAGAAGTCTCCTCCGATTATGGCAGGCCAAGCAGGCTGTTGAGGTTCCACAATGTGGTGCCAAAAGTACAGATCTGCGCCATGAGGTGCGGGAGTAGAGAATCTCAATAATAATAGGATTTTTCTAATTACGACATAAAAGAGCAGGGTCGAAACTGTAAGTGCTTATTAGTGAGATAAGCCAAACCTGCGTCGTGAGGTGTGAGAAAAATCAAAGACTCGCAAGCAAATTCAATGAGATGATGTTTTGTTTGTAAAAACATAACTGGACACACAAAAATGGGTGAAGGAAAAAGCAAGTCAATGAGTTAAGGAAAGGTAGAAGGTTTAACAATGAACGGTGATAATAGCTGCTATCTGGAGTGGTGAATATAAGTATGTGGATGGAAATGGGCATAAGTTGTATTGTGTTTGTCATTGGATAGCCTATTCTGAACAAAATATGTAAAAACCGCGGTACATAAGAGTTTTCTTATATATATACTTTGTTCAATATGGGAAGTTCTATGAACAGTAAATACAATCCCAGTTTCTACTTCACAAGAGATACTTAGCAGTCTGTGTATATGAGTGAGTTAAAAACCCCAGTGAGTGTGAATTTGTGTGTATAAAATGAAGGGCCCGTATGAGAGTTAGACTGTGTTATATGGCGTATACTGTCCGGTGGCTAGAAACTAAATGAGGCAAGAAAGACAAAACGCTGAGCCAGATCACAGGGGGTGGAGCTAGGTGATGTAAGGAGATGGGAGGGAAGAACAATAGGAAGAGGTTTTGCTCCACCCTCCACACAGACCAGCCTAGGAGAGAAGTGTGTCTCCATTTAAGTGTGTCTGTTGGTATATATATGTATATTGTGGTAATGTATAGAGGGGAGGTCACTCTTAGACTCCATGTTAAGTCTCTCACTTGAACAAATGTAGGTGACCAAAGGAGGGACATCTAATTTATTCCTGAGGGTAGTTGTGTGAGATAATAGTCCAGGGTTACCACAGTATATTTATATATATATATATATATAGGTTCATGGAGTATGGGGAGAATTTAAAAATATTGAGTTGTATTTATTTTGAATATTATTGAATTAAGATACTGAAATGAGATAGTTGTGTACTTGAGACACCTGATAAGTACTTTAGTCAAATTAATAGCAAAAGTTCTATTTTATAATGTATCTCATTTTCAATTAACAACAGTATTTTACATGAAAAATCGTTACATTTGAAAAATAAGTACATTTTTGATGCCAGTAATTGAGTTTATCCCAAATGGTATCCAGGGATACGAGTCCCTTAGTAAACCAGTAGTTTACCATCATTGGTGCAGTTGTTATGGTTGCAGATTGTAATAACAATATTTCCTCTCCTGTTTGCAGTATGTTTTCGTACAGGTACCAGAGATGGTGTGGGGCCCCGTAATATCATGCTTCCTCAAGGGGTCATAAAATACTGCATAGAGTACAAACTAAACATCTTTCAGCTTCCAGACTAGCTATGTATGAGACTGCCCTGCTAGCACCCTCACATATCGCAATCAAGAGGGGTATCGTTCCAAATGATGTTTCATGTCTTTTACTGAATTTAGAAAGGTTGAGAGGAAGGGGCAGCAGGTGCAGACCATGACATTCAATAGCAAGCACATGGTTGTATGATTGTTGGAAGATTAATGCAGAAGAAAGAGAAACTAGGGGTCCTAACAATAATGTTGTAACTGCCATGATTAATGTAAATCTTGAGTTTTACCCATAGATGGTTCCAAATATTGAGGAAATGGACAAGCAAAACAGGCTATGCAGTGGTAACCGACAGAAAGAGGTAATTATACAAAAACCACTCTTTCCCTCCTGAGACACTCAGTTACTCAGGAAATAGAGGTGATGGCGCTCACTGAAATATGTAAGCTGGCTGCAGGTAAGACTGTTTGAGTCTGCACCGACTTAAGGTACACATTGGGAATCGTACACGATTTCACATCTTATGGGGCACAGTGGAAGTTTCATGGGGTCCTTGAGTAAGCCAATCCAGAACGCAGAAGCAGTGTCTTTGTTCTACAAGGTTTTAGCTCTTTCCGCACAGGTGACTTATCATCAGAGTCCAGGCTTATGCCACAGAGACAACCACTGAGGCTGGAAGGAACCAGAGAGCAGGCACCGCAGCAGCCTGACTTCCCTTGAATGAGGTAACGGCTGGTAACCTGCTTGCACCTGAAACAGGTGTAGATATTTCTCTGTTGCTTGAATTACAGGAACAGGCCTCAAAAGAAGAAAAAGGAGGAGTGGAAAAGCGAACGAAATGCTACTGGGGTCTGGCAGAAAGGTAAATGCCTGTGCCTCCCCGGCACGCTGTACTCCATGATGTCACACCTGATCCCTGAGCTAACCCATTCATCCAAGGAGGTAATGTGTGGTATGGTGTCTTCTGCTTGGCTTACCCCAGGGTTCAACACTGCTGCAATAGGGTTTGTACAGGGACGCATAATATGCGCCCGTTACAATCCAGGCCAATTGGTCAAGGTACCTTCTCGATGCGAGCCAGACTATCTGTATCAGTGACTGCAGGATGATAGCATACAGCTACCAAAGGTAGGTGTTTGGAGTTGTTGGTTTGCATAGACCTCTTTTCATGTTATTTGGAGGCGTGGCTTGAGAAATAAAATATAAATAAAAATAATTTTTAACACGCCAAAAATATGACCTAAGAATATGTTTTATGAAAGTAATTTTGAATATTTGGGTACACCAGAAGTAATAAGTAATAATAAAATAAAAAGGTAAACATTTTATTAGTCATCTACTTGGTTAGAACCACGCCTAAATATAAGACTAAGTTGAGTCCCTATGAAGGTTTTGTTTGGTAATGCTGCTGTAATAGGCCTATTCTTATTCCAGGCCAAAAAGGAGGGCCTCACCTCCCATGTGAGTGCCTTATATCAGGAGTTATATCATCTGTCACTCATAAATGTGTATTCTCCGTGTTTCCAGATCAAAATGCAAAGAATCCTTTCAAGTGCTGTTAACCACTACCGTCTCAATGAAAACTTCAAGAAAAGCTAATTTGGGTTCATGTCAGACATTGAATAAAGATAATCAAGGAAGGAGACAAATGTGGCCCATAATCCTTTGTTATATGTAGGACCCCTGCGGTCATTGGGCTGTCATTTCTCTTCTTCCTCATAAGGGATGTGGTAAATACGTAACTACTGATGAAGAGGATTATGACAAATCTAGGAATATTGGGTTATATATTTGATTAACTTGGTTTGCAGTGTTTAATAACATATGTGATAAACCAAGAATAGTGCTGATGATAATGATAAATTGAAGATTATTGTATGGTTACTTGATTGATTTTACTTGCAATATTTGATATTATTTTATTTGTTTAAATGATATGTCTACTGTATGTAGAAGGTATTTGTGCTATAATGTAGGAAGATTAGGAATATTAAAAATATTCATTTGCTACAGCTGAAAACTTATCAAGTCTCTCTGGGCAGAGATTGTTGCATTGATAATTTTGAGCTACAGATTTTTTTGTTTCATCTATTTTTATGAAGGGGTGAAGAAAAGCACACAAGACCCCAGATTGTGATTTTGTTTTTGTTTTGTTTGATTTGCCATGGACTGCATTATTTTGGATCAAGTTTATTAGGGACTGAGAAAATTTATGAACTGAGTTATTTCCACCAGGACATTTGGACTTTTTCAATTGTGATTTGAAATTTCATCTTCTCTAAGTGCATGCTGCATCTGTCCATGCTATGACTAGCCAACTGAGCCTGAAGAACTGACACGTGTGCCCGACTGCTGCTAAATTGCCACTGGGGTGATCCTCATACTCTGCATAATAACTGCCAGCAGATGACGTCAAAGGAGGGCGAAGCATCACAGCTCCTCCCTGAAGGCCTTGGGCAACAAAATGCTGTACAGAGACATCTGCTACATTGGAATAAAGGGGCTCTATAGTCAGCTGTGGATACTTCTGGATATGGAGAATGGAGAAGATTGTTTGATACCAATGTAATGGGCGGGACAGATTCCTACTTAGGGTCTGTTCTTTGGCTAACCAGGGAAAGCAGTGAGGGCACAATAATCCCCCTGCTTCCCTGCATCAGAGATCCTATAGGTTTAGGATCTAAAGAAGATCAAGAGAAGAAGAAACAATTTTACAGGAAGAGACATTTGTATTCAACATCTAACGGTTTTTGAATTTTTTGTTTTTCGTTATTTTTTCGAGCCCAGATTTGACAAGATTGGTTTTATGTTGATAGCAAATGGATATATATAGGGAACAGATATTTGGTTGTTTATGTAATATATTTCAGAAGTTGATAAATAGAACTTGAAGATCAAACCATGATATGTCAAAGTACATATTCCAACCCTAAATTGTATGCTAATTTTATGTATCTTGATGAAATAGTTGTATGATGGCTACAAATAGCAAAAGGGTGGATTGTGGTACAATAATAATTGGCTATTTGTAGCCCTCCATTTTGTCCTTCATCCTCCATTTTGTATTTTACATGCAAATAGCTATGAACATTCATGTGGACTTCAAACCTTTTTGGTGTAGGAAGCTTTGATGTAACTGTGAAATGTGACAGAACAATGCTAACTGCATTAACTACAGTTCCATTTGTATAGGTTTGTTTGAACTCTGTCCACATACATTGTATGGCCAGGAACCTGTTGTCTTGTTAATCCTGTGATACCATCAGCATTGTCTAGGGAATTGAGTTGTTGATTCTGAACCTTTGATCAATGAAACTGGCTCCTTCAGATGGTGGGGGGGTCTCAGACTGATAACATCTTGGTTTGAAAAGCTTGGAGAATATGGCCTATGACTCAACAAGTTATACTAGTATGAAGGACAGGAGAGGGACTAAGGAGTGGTAGCTTTTGGAATCTAGGATGAGAAGCTCTGGGTAGTCCGTACACTTCAATACCAGATTAGGATGACATCTGTTGAACCCCTAGAAGTGAGGGAACCTTTGGTGATGGTAATATGTGATCTGTAATAGATAGGTAATAATGTAACTTGCTATTTTTATACTTTGTGATGTGACATCTGCAACCTTTATGTTTTGTATATAGATCTGATAGTTTACAAATGTAGGACAATTATTCACTATGCTCAATTATCATTTTGGTTTTAATAAATTCTTATCGTTAAACCTTTAATAGTGTCTTACTCTCTTAAAAGCGTAATCTGAACTTAAGTCTTGCTCCTTGCAGCAATACATAAATGGCGCTGGAAACAGGATTACGCAGAGAGTAATATACTAGTTTGTTTTTAAAAAGAAGATTGTGATAATCTGGCATAGTGTAAAAATGTCGCTGTTTTAAGAAAATCCGCAATAGTACAATAAAAAAAATGTCAACAGATGCAATAAGGTAGCAGTAAGTGTACCAATGTTTCAGCCATATTGTGTAATCAGACCAATGTTAACATGTAACAAACAATATAACCTGAGATCACACTTGGAAAGCCAGTCACATTCAACATGTTGTATGTCATTTAAACTATGAACAAGGTGGCTTATGCAGAAAACGTGAAATAAAGATCAATCTTTCAGGAGCCATCTACCTAAAATACCGTTGGGAAACTGAAACGTGTTGTGTGGTATTTTCCTTATCCTGGATATCACCCAGCAGCAGGAAGGGATAAGGCAGGAGGCAGCCACATGGCGGAGGTGACAGCTAGGGTCCCCTGTAGGTGGTAGGGAAAGGCCCGAGAACACAAATAGGAAGGAAAAACCATCCAGGAGAATGAAAATACGCACAACAAAGGAGGGAATTGTGGGAGATATCCTATATGTTCACCATTTTGTATATATTTTCTGTTATCAACTGTGAATATAATGTATTTTCTATAATGTTTTAAACCTCTGGGAGAAGGAACATCGCCCCCCCCACCTCCACAGCTAGTGCCGTGTGCTCAAGAACTGGAAAAACCGGTTCTAACTGGCAGAAAGCTATCTAGGAGTGCTTTGTCTTGGACAACAGAGAGGAGAAACACAGGATGTTTCTCTCATGAAGCTAAATTCAAGAATGAACTGAGCGTGCTCACTGAAGTTCCTCCCAGATGGATGAGATCACAAGCTACCTCACAAATACCTCCCTCTGAGAAGTAGCCTATCAGCTCACTGTAACTGCTAAATTGCCTGACTTCCTGTGTTGGAAATGATTTAAGTTTTGACCCGCGCTGAATAAAGAAGAGTTTTGCTTTTTTTGGGGCACATGATGTAGCCGTGTGTTTCTTTGAAAGGCTCTCCAGGCCTGTACATATTATCTTAATTTGGAAACGCACAGTATATCTAAGATAGCGAATTTTGCGCTAACATGAACATATACAATGCCCGTGCCAAATTTTAAGTTTCTATGTGAGAAAATTGGATTCTATACGTAAAATTTGGACGCTAATTCTTTTGCGCATAGAATTGAATAATCGAGTTGGGACCCATTAGCTTTTCCTATTTATGACATAATCAATGCTCGTGCCAAATTTCAAGTTTCTATGTGAGAAAATTGGATTCTGTACGTAAAATTTGGAGGCTAATTCTTTTGCACATAGAATTGAATAATCGAGTTGGACCCATTAGCTTTTCCTATTTATGACATAATCAATGCTCGTGCCAAATTTCACGTTTCTATGACACTGGAAAGTGAGAAAAATACATTCCGTACGTTAAATTTTGACGCTAATTCTTTTGCGCATAGAATTGAATAATCGAGTTGGGACCCATTAGTTTTTCCTATTTAGAACATATTCAATGCCCATGCCAAATTTTACGTTTCTATGTGAGAAAATTGGATTGTGTACGTAAAATTTGGACGCTAATTCTTTTGCGCATAGAATTGAATAATCGAGTTGGGACCCATTAGCTTTTCCTATTTATGACATAATCAATGCTCGTGCCAAATTTCAAGTTTCTATGTGAGAAAATTGGATTCCGTACATAAAATTTGGAGGCTAATTCTTTTGCACATAGAATTGAATAATCGAGTTGGGACCCATTAGCTTTTCCTATTTATGACATAATCAATGCTCGTGCCAAATTTCAAGTTTCTATGTGAGAAAATTGGATTCCGTACGTAAAATTTGACGGCTAATTCTTTTGCACATAGAATTGAATAATCGAGTTAGGACCCATTAGCTTTTCTTATTTATGACATAATCAATGCCCGTGCCAAATTTTAAGTTTCTATGTGAGAAAATTACATTCCGTACGTAACATTTGGACGCTAATTCTTTTGCGCATAGAATTAAATAACGGAGTTGGGACCCATTAGCTTTTCCTATTTCTGACATAATCAATGCTCATGCCAAATTTCAAGTTTCTATGTGAGAAAATTGGATTCTGTATGTAAAATTTGGAGGCTAATTCTTTTGCACATAGAATTGAAAAATCGAGTTGGGACCCATTAGCTTTTCCTATTTATGACATAATCAATGCCCGTGCCAAATTTTAAGTTTCTATTTGAGAAAATTACATTCCGTACGTAAAACTTGGACGCTAATTCTTTAGTGCCTAGAATTAAATAACGGAGTTGGAACCCATCAGCTTTTCCTATTTATGACATAATCAATGCTCGTGCCAAATTTCACGTTTCTATGACACTGGAAAGTGAGAAAAATACATTCCATACGTAAAATTTTGACGCTAATTCTTTTGCACATAGAATTGAATAATTGAGTTAGGACCCATTAGCTTTTCCTATTTATGACATAATCAATGCTCGTGCCAAATTTCACATTTCTATGACACTGGAAAGTGAGAAAAATACATTCCCTACGGAAAATTTTGACGCTAATTCTTTTGCGCATAGAATTGAATAATCGAGTTGAGACCCATTAGTTTTTCCTATTTTGAACATATACAATGCCCGTGCCAAATTTTAAGTTTCTATGTGAGAAAATTGGATTCTATACGTAAAATTTGGACGCTAATTCTTTTGCGCATAGAATTGAATAATCGAGTTGGGACCCATTAGCTTTTCCTATTTATGACATAATCAATGCTCGTGCCAAATTTCAAGTTTCTATGTGAGAAAATTGGATTCTGTACGTAAAATTTGGAGGCTAATTCTTTTGCACATAGAATTGAATAATCGAGTTGGACCCATTAGCTTTTCCTATTTATGACATAATCAATGCTCGTGCCAAATTTCACGTTTCTATGACACTGGAAAGTGAGAAAAATACATTCCGTACCTTAAATTTTGACGCTAATTCTTTTGCGCATAGAATTGAATAATCGAGTTGGGACCCATTAGTTTTTCCTATTTAGAACATATTCAATGCCCATGCCAAACTTTACGTTTCTATGTGAGAAAATTGGATTCCGTACGTTAAATTTTGACGCTAATTCTTTTGCGCATAGAATTGAATAATCGAGTTGGGACCCATTAGCTTTTCCTGTTTATGACATAATCAATGCTCGTGCCAAATTTCAAGTTTCTATGTGAGAAAATTGGATTCCGTACGTAAAATTTGGAGGCTAATTCTTTTGCACATAGAATTAAATAATCGAGTTGGGACCCATTAGCTTTTCCTATTTATGACATAATCAATGCTCGTGCCAAATTTCACGTTTCTGTGACACTGGAAAGTGAGAAAAATACATTCCATACGTAAAATTTTGACGCTAATTCTTTTGCACATAGAATTGAATAATCGAGTTAGGACCCATTAGCTTTTCCTATTTATGACATAATCAATGCTCGTGCCAAATTTCACGTTTCTATGACCCTGGAAAGTGAGAAAAATACATTCCGTACGGAAAATTTTGACGCTAATTCTTTTGCGCATAGAATTGAATAATCGAGTTGAGACCCATTAGTTTTTCCTATTTTGAACATATACAATGCCCGTGCTAAATTTTAAGTTTCTATGTGAGAAAATTGGATTCTATACGTAAAATTTGGACGCTAATTCTTTTGCGCATAGAATTGAATAATCGAGTTGGGACCCATTAGCTTTTCCTATTTATGACATAATCAATGCTCGTGCCAAATTTCACGTTTCTATGACACTGGAAAGTGAGAAAAATACATTCCATACGTAAAATTTGGACGCTAATTCTTTTGCACATAGAATTGAATAATCGAGTTAGGACCCATTAGCTTTTCCTATTTATGACATAATCAATGCTCGTGCCAAATTTCACGTTTCTATGACACTGGAAAGTGAGAAAAATACATTCCGTACGTAAAATTTGGAGGCTAATTCTTTTGCACATAGAATTGAATAATCGAGTTGGGACCCATTAGCTTTTCCTATTTATGACATAATCAATGCTCGTGCCAAATTTTAAGTTTCTATGTGAGAAAATTGGATTCCGTACATAAAATTTGGAGGCTAATTCTTTTGCACATAGAATTGAATAATCGAGTTGGGACCCATTAGCTTTTCCTATTTATGACATAATCAATGCTCGTGCCAAATTTCAAGTTTCTATGTGAGAAAATTGGATTCCGTACGTAAAATTTGAAGGCTAATTCTTTTGCACATAGAATTGAATAATCGAGTTAGGACCGATTAGCTTTTCTTATTTATGACATAATCAATGCCTGTGCCAAATTTTAAGTTTCTATGTGAGAAAATTACATTCCGTACGTAACATTTGGACGCTAATTCTTTTGCGCATAGAATTAAATAACGGAGTTGGGACCCATTAGCTTTTCCTATTTATGACATAATCAATGCTCGTGCCAAATTTTAAGTTTCTATGTGAGAAAATTGGATTCCGTACATAAAATTTGGAGGCTAATTCTTTTGCACATAGAATTGAATAATCGAGTTGGGACCCATTAGCTTTTCCTATTTATGACATAATCAATGCTCGTGCCAAATTTCAAGTTTCTATGTGAGAAAATTGGATTCCGTACGTAAAATTTGAAGGCTAATTCTTTTGCACATAGAATTGAATAATCGAGTTAGGACCCATTAGCTTTTCTTATTTATGACATAATCAATGCCCGTGCCAAATTTTAAGTTTCTATGTGAGAAAATTACATTCCGTACGTAACATTTGGACGCTAATTCTTTTGCGCATAGAATTAAATAACGGAGTTGGGACCCATTAGCTTTTCCTATTTATGACATAATCAATGCTCGTGCCAAATTTCAAGTTTCTATGTGAGAAAATTGGATTCTGTATGTAAAATTTAGACGCTATTTCTTTTGCACATATAATTGAACAATCTAGTTAGGACCCATTAGCTTTTCCTATTTATGACATAATCAATGCCCGTGCCAAATTTTAAGTTTCTATGTGAGAAAATTACATTCAATACGTAAAACTTGGACGCTAATACTTTTCTGCCTAGAATTAAATAACGGAGTTGGGACCCTTTAGCTTTTCCTATTTATGACATAATCAATGCCCGTGCCAAATTTCAAGTTTCTATGTGAGAAAATTGGATTCCGTACATAAAATTTGGAGGCTAATTCTTTTGCACATAGAATTGAAAAATCGAGTTGGGACCCATTAGCTTTTCCTATTTATGACATAATCAATGCCCGTGCCAAATTTTAAGTTTCTATGTGAGAAAATTACATTCCGTACGTAAAACTTGGACGCTAATTCTTTAGTGCCTAGAATTAAATAACGGAGTAGGGACCCTTTAGCTTTTCCTATTTATGACATAATCAATGCTCGTGCCAAATTTCAAGTTTCTATGTGAGAAAATTGGATTCCGTACGTAAAATTTGGAGGCTAATTCTTTTGCACATAGAATTAAATAATCGAGTTGGGACCCATTAGCTTTTCCTATTTATGACATAATCAATGCTCGTGCCAAATTTCACGTTTCTGTGACACTGGAAAGTGAGAAAAATACATTCCATACGTAAAATTTTGACGCTAATTCTTTTGCACATAGAATTGAATAATCGAGTTAGGACCCATTAGCTTTTCCTATTTATGACATAATCAATGCTCGTGCCAAATTTCACGTTTCTATGACCCTGGAAAGTGAGAAAAATACATTCCGTACGGAAAATTTTGACGCTAATTCTTTTGCGCATAGAATTGAATAATCGAGTTGAGACCCATTAGTTTTTCCTATTTTGAACATATACAATGCCCGTGCCAAATTTTAAGTTTCTATGTGAGAAAATTGGATTCTATACGTAAAATTTGGACGCTAATTCTTTTGCGCATAGAATTGAATAATCGAGTTGGGACCCATTAGCTTTTCCTATTTATGACATAATCAATGCTCGTGCCAAATTTCAAGTTTCTATGTGAGAAAATTGGATTCCGTACGTAAAATTTGACGGCTAATTCTTTTGCACATAGAATTGAATAATCGAGTTGGGACCCATTAGCTTTTCTTATTTATGACATAATCAATGCCCGTGCCAAATTTTAAGTTTCTATGTGAGAAAATTACATTCCGTACGTAACATTTGGACGCTAATTCTTTTGCGCATAGAATTAAATAACGGAGTTGGGACCCATTAGCTTTTCCTATTTATGACATAATCAATGCTCATGCCAAATTTCAAGTTTCTATGTGAGAAAATTGGATTCTGTATGTAAAATTTGGAGGCTAATTCTTTTGCACATAGAATTGAAAAATCGAGTTGGGACCCATTAGCTTTTCTTATTTATGACATAATCAATGCCCGTGCCAAATTTTAAGTTTCTATGTGAGAAAATTACATTCCGTACGTAACATTTGGACGCTAATTCTTTTGCGCACAGAATTAAATAACGGAGTTGGGACCCATTAGCTTTTCCTATTTATGACATAATCAATGCTCGTGCCAAATTTCACGTTTCTATGACACTGGAAAGTGAGAAAAATACATTCCGTACGTTAAATTTTGACGCTAATTCTTTTGCGCATAGAATTGAATAATCGAGTTGGGACCCATTAGTTTTTCCTATTTAGAACATATTCAATGCCCATGCCAAATTTTACGTTTCTATGTGAGAAAATTGGATTGTGTACGTAAAATTTGGACGCTAATTCTTTAGTGCCTAGAATTAAATAACGGAGTTGGGACCCATTAGCTTTTCCTATTTATGACATAATCAATGCTCGTGCCAAATTTCACGTTTCTATGACACTGGAAAGTGAGAAAAATACATTCCGTACGGAAAATTTTGACGCAAATTCTATTGCGCATAGAATTGAATAATCGAGTTGAGACCCATTAGTTTTTCCTATTTTGAACATATACAATGCCCGTGCCAAATTTTAAGTTTCTATGTGAGAAAATTGGATTCTGTACGTAAATGTTGGACGCTAATTCTTTTGCGCATAGAATTGAATAATCGAGTTGGGACCCATTAGCTTTTCCTATTTATGACATAATCAATGCTCGTGCCAAATTTCAAGTTTCTATGTGAGAAAATTGGATTCCGTACGTAAAATTTGGAGGCTAATTCTTTTGCACATAGATTTGAAAAATCGAGTTGGGACCCATTAGCTTTTCCTATTTATGACATAATCAATGCTCGTGCCAAATTTCAAGTTTCTATGTGAGAAAATTGGATTCCGTACATAAAATTTGGAGGCTAATTCTTTTGCACATAGAATTGAATAATCGAGTTGGTCCCATTAGCTTTTCCTATTTATGACATAATCAATGCTCGTGCCAAATTTCACGTTTCTATGACACTGGAAAGTGAGAAAAATACATTCCGTACGTTAAATTTTGATGCTAATTCTTTTGCGCATAGAATTGAATAATCGAGTTGGGACCCATTAGTTTTTCCTATTTAGAACATATTCAATGCCCGTGCCAAATTTTACGTTTCTATGTGAGAAAATTGGATTGTGTACGTAAAATGTGGACGCTAATTCTTTTGCGCATAGAATTGAATAATCGAGTTGGGACCCATTAGCTTTTCCTATTTATGACATAATCAATGCTCGTGCCAAATTTCAAGTTTCTATGTGAGAAAATTGGATACCGTACGTAAAATTTGGAGGCTAATTCTTTTGCACATAGAATTGAATAATCGAGTTGGGACCCATTAGCTTTTCCTATTTATGACATAATCAATGCTCGTGCCAAATTTCAAGTTTCTATGTGAGAAAATTGGATTCCGTACGTAAAATTTGAAGGCTAATTCTTTTGCACATAGAATTGAATAATCGAGTTAGGACCCATTAGCTTTTATTTATGACATAATCAATGCCCATGCCAAATTTTTAGTTTCTATGTGAGAAAATTACATTCCGTACGTAACATTTGGACGCTAATTCTTTTGCGCATAGAATTAAATAACGGAGTTGGGACCCATTAGCTTTTCCTATTTATGACATAATCAATGCTCGTGCCAAATTTCAAGTTTCTATGTGAGAAAATTGGATTCCGTACGTAAAATTTGGATGCTAATTCTTTTGCACATAGAATTGAATAATCGAGTTGGGACCCATTAGCTTTTCCTATTTATGACATAATCAATGCTCGTGCCAAATTTCACGTTTCTATGACACTGGAAAGAGAGAAAAATACATTACATACGTAAAATTTTGACGCTAATTCTTTTGCACATAGAATTGAATAATCGAGTTAGGACCCATTAGCTTTTCCTATTTATGACATAATCAATGCTCGTGCCAAATTTCACGTTTCTATGACACTGGAAAGTGAGAAAAATACATTCCGTATGGAAAATTTTGACGCTAATTCTTTTGCGCATAGAATTGAATAATCGAGTTGAGACCCATTAGTTTTTCCTATTTTGAACATATACAATGCCCGTGCCAAATTTTAAGTTTCTATATGAGAAAATTGGATTCCGTACGTAAAATTTGGAGGCTAATTCTTTTGCACATAGAGTTGAAAAATCGAGTTGGGACCCATTAGCTTTTCCTATTTATGACATAATCAATTCTCGTGCCAAATTTCACGTTTCTATGACACTGGAAAGTGAGAAAAATAAATTCCGTACGTAAAATTTTGACGCTAATTCTTTTGCGCATCGAATTGAATAATCGAGTTGGGACCCATTAGTTTTTCCTATTTAATACATATTCAATGCCTGTGCCAAATTTTAAGTTTCTATGTGAGAAAATTGGATTGTGTACGTAAAATTTGGACGCTAATTCTTTTGCGCATAGAATTGAATAATCGAGTTGGGACCCATTAGCTTTTCCTATTTATGACATAATCAATGCTCGTGCCAAATTTCAAGTTTCTATGTGAGAAAATTGGATTCCGTACGTAAAATTTGAAGGCTAATTCTTTTGCACATAGAATTGAATAATCGAGTTAGGACCCATTAGCTTTTCTTATTTATGACATAATCAATGCCCGTGCCAAATTTTAAGTTTCTATGTGAGAAAATTACATTCCGTACGTAACATTTGGACGCTAATTCTTTTGCGCATAGAATTAAATAACGGAGTTGGGACCCATTAGCTTTTCCTATTTATGACATAATCAATGCTCGTGCCAAATTTCAAGTTTCTATGTGAGAAAATTGGATTCTGTATGTAAAATTTAGACGCTATTTCTTTTGCACATATAATTGAACAATCTAGTTAGGACCCATTAGCTTTTCCTATTTATGACATAATCAATGCCCGTGCCAAATTTTAAGTTTCTATGTGAGAAAATTACATTCAATACGTAAAACTTGGACGCTAATACTTTTCTGCCTAGAATTAAATAACGGAGTTGGGACCCTTTAGCTTTTCCTATTTATGACATAATCAATGCCCGTGCCAAATTTCAAGTTTCTATGTGAGAAAATTGGATTCCGTACATAAAATTTGGAGGCTAATTCTTTTGCACATAGAATTGAAAAATCGAGTTGGGACCCATTAGCTTTTCCTATTTATGACATAATCAATGCCCGTGCCAAATTTTAAGTTTCTATGTGAGAAAATTACATTCCGTACGTAAAACTTGGACGCTAATTCTTTAGTGCCTAGAATTAAATAACGGAGTTGGGACCCTTTAGCTTTTCCTATTTATGACATAATCAATGCTCGTGCCAAATTTCAAGTTTCTATGTGAGAAAATTGGATTCCGTACGTAAAATTTGGAGGCTAATTCTTTTGCACATAGAATTAAATAATCGAGTTGGGACCCATTAGCTTTTCCTATTTATGACATAATCAATGCTCGTGCCAAATTTCACGTTTCTGTGACACTGGAAAGTGAGAAAAATACATTCCATACGTAAAATTTTGACGCTAATTCTTTTGCACATAGAATTGAATAATCGAGTTAGGACCCATTAGCTTTTCCTATTTATGACATAATCAATGCTCGTGCCAAATTTCACGTTTCTATGACCCTGGAAAGTGAGAAAAATACATTCCGTACGGAAAATTTTGACGCTAATTCTTTTGCGCATAGAATTGAATAATCGAGTTGAGACCCATTAGTTTTTCCTATTTTGAACATATACAATGCCCGTGCCAAATTTTAAGTTTCTATGTGAGAAAATTGGATTCTATACGTAAAATTTGGACGCTAATTCTTTTGCGCATAGAATTGAATAATCGAGTTGGGACCCATTAGCTTTTCCTATTTATGACATAATCAATGCTCGTGCCAAATTTCAAGTTTCTATGTGAGAAAATTGGATTCCGTACGCAAAATTTGACAGCTAATTCTTTTGCACATAGAATTGAATAATCGAGTTAGGACCCATTAGCTTTTCTTATTTATGACATAATCAATGCCCGTGCCAAATTTTAAGTTTCTATGTGAGAAAATTACATTCCGTACGTAACATTTGGACGCTAATTCTTTTGCGCATAGAATTAAATAACGGAGTTGGGACCCATTAGCTTTTCCTATTTATGACATAATCAATGCTCGTGCCAAATTTCACGTTTCTATGACACTGGAAAGTGAGAAAAATACATTCCGTACGTTAAATTTTGACGCTAATTCTTTTGCGCATGGAATTGAATAATCGAGTTGGGACCCATTAGTTTTTCCTATTTAGAACATATTCAATGCCCATGCCAAATTTTACGTTTCTATGTGAGAAAATTGGATTGTGTACGTAAAATTTGGACGCTAATTCTTTAGTGCCTAGAATTAAATAACGGAGTTGGGACCCATTAGCTTTTCCTATTTATGACATAATCAATGCTCGTGCCAAATTTCACGTTTCTATGACACTGGAAAGTGAGAAAAATACATTCCGTACGGAAAATTTTGACGCAAATTCTATTGCGCATAGAATTGAATAATCGAGTTGAGACCCATTAGTTTTTCCTATTTTGAACATATACAATGCCCGTGCCAAATTTTAAGTTTCTATGTGAGAAAATTGGATTCTGTACGTAAATGTTGGACGCTAATTCTTTTGCGCATAGAATTGAATAATCGAGTTGGGACCCATTAGCTTTTCCTATTTATGACATAATCAATGCTCGTGCCAAATTTCAAGTTTCTATGTGAGAAAATTGGATTCTGTACGTAAAATTTGGAGGCTAATTCTTTTGCACATAGATTTGAAAAATCGAGTTGGGACCCATTAGCTTTTCCTATTTATGACATAATCAATGCTCGTGCCAAATTTCAAGTTTCTATGTGAGAAAATTGGATTCCGTACATAAAATTTGGAGGCTAATTCTTTTGCACATAGAATTGAATAATCGAGTTGGTCCCATTAGCTTTTCCTATTTATGACATAATCAATGCTCGTGCCAAATTTCACGTTTCTATGACACTGGAAAGTGAGAAAAATACATTCCGTACGTTAAATTTTGATGCTAATTCTTTTGCGCATAGAATTGAATAATCGAGTTGGGACCCATTAGTTTTTCCTATTTAGAACATATTCAATGCCCGTGCCAAATTTTACGTTTCTATGTGAGAAAATTGGATTGTGTACGTAAAATGTGGACGCTAATTCTTTTGCGCATAGAATTGAATAATCGAGTTGGGACCCATTAGCTTTTCCTATTTATGACATAATCAATGCTCGTGCCAAATTTCAAGTTTCTATGTGAGAAAATTGGATTCCGTACGTAAAATTTGGAGGCTAATTCTTTTGCACATAGAATTGAATAATCGAGTTGGGACCCATTAGCTTTTCCTATTTATGACATAATCAATGCTCGTGCCAAATTTCAAGTTTCTATGTGAGAAAATTGGATTCCGTACGTAAAATTTGAAGGCTAATTCTTTTGCACATAGAATTGAATAATCGAGTTAGGACCCATTAGCTTTTATTTATGACATAATCAATGCCCGTGCCAAATTTTTAGTTTCTATGTGAGAAAATTACATTCCGTACATAACATTTGGACGCTAATTCTTTTGCGCATAGAATTAAATAACGGAGTTGGGACCCATTAGCTTTTCCTATTTATGACATAATCAATGCTCGTGCCAAATTTCAAGTTTCTATGTGAGAAAATTGGATTCTGTATGTAAAATTTGGAGGCTAATTCTTTTGCACATAGAATGGAAAAATCGAGTTGGGACCCATTAGCTTTTCCTATTTATGACATAATCAATGCTCGTGCCAAATTTCAAGTTTCTATGTGAGAAAATTGGATTCCGTACGTAAAATTTGGATGCTAATTCTTTTGCACATAGAATTGAATAATCGAGTTGGGACCCATTAGCTTTTCCTATTTATGACATAATCAATGCTCGTGCCAAATTTCACGTTTCTATGACACTGGAAAGTGAGAAAAATACATTCCGTACGGAAAATTTTGACGCTAATTCTTTTGCGCATAGAATTGAATAATCGAGTTGAGACCCATTAGTTTTTCCTATTTTGAACATATACAATGCCCGTGCCAAATTTTAAGTTTCTATATGAGAAAATTGGATTCCGTACGTAAAATTTGGAGGCTAATTCTTTTGCACATAGAGTTGAAAAATCGAGTTGGGACCCATTAGCTTTTCCTATTTATGACATAATCAATTCTCGTGCCAAATTTCACGTTTCTATGACACTGGAAAGTGAGAAAAATACATTCCGTACGGAAAATTTTGACGCTAATTCTTTTGCGCATAGAATTGAATAATCGAGTTGTGACCCATTAGCTTTTCCTATTTATGACATAATCAATGCTCGTGCCAAAAATTTCACGTTTCTATGACACTGGAAAGTGAGAAAAATACATTCCATACGTAAAATTTTGACGCTAATTCTTTTGCACATAGAATTGAATAATCGAGTTAGGACCCATTAGCTTTTCCTATTTATGACATAATCAATGCTCGTGCCAAATTTTAAGTTTCTATGTGAGAAAATTGGATTGTGTACGTAAAATTTTGACGCTAATTCTTTTGCACATAGAATTGAATAATCGAGTTAGGACCCATTAGCTTTTCCTATTTATGACATAATCAATGCTCGTGCCAAATTTCACGTTTCTATGACACTGGAAAGTGAGAAAAATACATTCCGTACGTAAAATTTTGATGCTAATTCTTTTGCGCATAGAATTGAATAATCGAGTTGTGACCCATTAGTTTTTCCTATTTTGAACATATACAATGCCCGTGCCAAATTTTAAGTTTCTATGTGAGAAAATTGGATTCTGTACGTAAAATTTGGACGCTAATTCTTTTGCACATAGAATTGAATAATCGAGTTAGGACCCATTAGCTTTTCCTATTTATGACATATTCAATGCTCGTGCCAAATTTCACGTTTCTATGTGAGAAAATTGGATTCCGTACGTAAAATTTGGATGCTAATTCTTTTGCACATAGAATTGAATAATCGAGTTGGGACCCATTAGCTTTTCCTATTTATGACATAATCAATGCTCGTGCCAAATTTCACGTTTCTATGACACTGGAAAGTGAGAAAAATACATTCCGTACGGAAAATTTTGACGCTAATTCTTTTGCGCATAGAATTGAATAATCGAGTTGAGACCCATTAGTTTTTCCTATTTTGAACATATACAATGCCCGTGCCAAATTTTAAGTTTCTATATGAGAAAATTGGATTCCGTACGTAAAATTTGGAGGCTAATTCTTTTGCACATAGAGTTGAAAAATCGAGTTGGGACCCATTAGCTTTTCCTATTTATGACATAATCAATTCTCGTGCCAAATTTCACGTTTCTATGACACTGGAAAGTGAGAAAAATACATTCCGTACGGAAAATTTTGACGCTAATTCTTTTGCGCATAGAATTGAATAATCGAGTTGTGACCCATTAGCTTTTCCTATTTATGACATAATCAATGCTCGTGCCAAAAATTTCACGTTTCTATGACACTGGAAAGTGAGAAAAATACATTCCATACGTAAAATTTTGACGCTAATTCTTTTGCACATAGAATTGAATAATCGAGTTAGGACCCATTAGCTTTTCCTATTTATGACATAATCAATGCTCGTGCCAAATTTTAAGTTTCTATGTGAGAAAATTGGATTGTGTACGTAAAATTTTGACGCTAATTCTTTTGCACATAGAATTGAATAATCGAGTTAGGACCCATTAGCTTTTCCTATTTATGACATAATCAATGCTCGTGCCAAATTTCACGTTTCTATGACACTGGAAAGTGAGAAAAATACATTCCGTACGTAAAATTTTGATGCTAATTCTTTTGCGCATAGAATTGAATAATCGAGTTGTGACCCATTAGTTTTTCCTATTTTGAACATATACAATGCCCGTGCCAAATTTTAAGTTTCTATGTGAGAAAATTGGATTCTGTACGTAAAATTTGGACGCTAATTCTTTTGCACATAGAATTGAATAATCGAGTTAGGACCCATTAGCTTTTCCTATTTATGACATAATCAATGCTCGTGCCAAATTTCACGTTTCTATGACACTGGAAAGTGAGAAAAATACATTCCGTACGTAAAATTTGGAGGCTAATTCTTTTGCACATAGAATTGAATAATCGAGTTGGGACCCATTAGCTTTTCCTATTTATGACATAATCAATGCTCGTGCCAAATTTCAAGTTTCTATGTGAGAAAATTGGATTCCGTACGTAAAATTTGGAGGCTAATTCTTTTGCACATAGAATTGAATAATCGAGTTGGGACCCATTAGCTTTTCCTATTTATGACATAATCAATGCTCGTGCCAAATTTCAAGTTTCTACATGAGAAAATTGGATTCCGTACGTAAAATTTGAAGGCTAATTCTTTTGCACATAGAATTGAATAATCGAGTTAGGACCCATTAGCTTTTCTTATTTATGACATAATCAATGCCCGTGCCAAATTTTAAGTTTCTATGTGAGAAAATTACATTCCGTACGTAACATTTGGACGCTAATTCTTTTGCGCATAGAATTAAATAACGGAGTTGGGACCCATTAGCTTTTCCTATTTATGACATAATCAATGCTCGTGCCAAATTTCAAGTTTCTATGTGAGAAAATTGGATTCTGTATGTAAAATTTAGACGCTATTTCTTTTGCACATATAATTGAACAATCTAGTTAGGACCCATTAGCTTTTCCTATTTATGACATAATCAATGCCCGTGCCAAATTTTAAGTTTCTATGTGAGAAAATTACATTCAATACGTAAAACTTGGACGCTAATACTTTTGTGCCTAGAATTAAATAACGGAGTTGGGACCCTTTAGCTTTTCCTATTTATGACATAATCAATGCCCGTGCCAAATTTCAAGTTTCTATGTGAGAAACTTGGATTCCGTACATAAAATTTGGAGGCTAATTCTTTTGCACATAGAATTGAAAAATCGAGTTGGGACCCATTAGCTTTTCCTATTTATGACATAATCAATGCCCGTGCCAAATTTCACGTTTCTATGTGAGAAAATTACATTCCGTACGTAAAACTTGGACGCTAATTCTTTAGTGCCTAGAATTAAATCACGGAGTTGGGACCCATTAGCTTTTCCTATTTATGACATAATCAATGCTCGTGCCAAATTTCAAGTTTCTATGTGAGAAAACTGGATTCCGTACGTAAAATTTGGACGCTAATTATTTTGCACATAGAATTGAATAATCGAGTTGGGACGCATTAGCTTTTCCTATTTATGACATAATCAATGCTCGTGCCAAAAATTTCACGTTTCTATGACACTGGAAAGTGAGAAAAATACATTCCATACGTAAAATTTTGACGCTAATTCTTTTGCACATAGAATTGAATAATCGAGTTAGGACCCATTAGCTTTTCCTATTTATGACATAATCAATGCTCGTGCCAAATTTTAAGTTTCTATGTGAGAAAATTGGATTGTGTACGTAAAATTTTGACGCTAATTCTTTTGCACATAGAATTGAATAATCGAGTTAGGACCCATTAGCTTTTCCTATTTATGACATAATCAATGCTCGTGCCAAATTTCACGTTTCTATGACACTGGAAAGTGAGAAAAATACATTCCGTACGGAAAATTTTGACGCTAATTCTTTTGCGCATAGAATTGAATAATCGAGTTGAGACCCATTAGTTTTTCCTATTTTGAACATATACAATGCCCGTGCCAAATTTTAAGTTTCTATGTGAGAAAATTGGATTGTGTACGTAAAATTTGGACGCTAATTCTTTTGCGCATAGAATTGAATAATCGTGTTAGGACCCATTAGCTTTTCCTATTTATGACATAATCAATGCTCGTGCCAAATTTCAAGTTTCTATGTGAGAAAATTGGATTCCGTACGTAAAATTTGGAGGCTAATTCTTTTGCACATAGAATTGAATAATCGAGTTGGACCCATTAGCTTTTCCTATTTATGACATAATCATTGCTCGTGCCAAATTTCACGTTTCTATGAAACTGGAAAGTGAGAAAAATACATTCCGTACGTAAAATTTTGATGCTAATTCTTTTGCGCATAGAATTGAATAATCGAGTTGTGACCCATTAGTTTTTCCTATTTTGAACATATACAATGCCCGTGCCAAATTTTAAGTTTCTATGTGAGAAAATTGGATTCTGTACGTAAAATTTGGACGCTAATTCTTTTGCACATAGAATTGAATAATCGAGTTAGGACCCATTAGCTTTTCCGATTTATGACATAATCAATGCTCGTGCCAAATTTCACGTTTCTATGACACTGGAAAGTGAGAAAAATACATTCCGTACGTAAAATTTGGAGGCTAATTCTTTTGCACATAGAATTGAATAATCGAGTTGGGACCCATTAGCTTTTCCTATTTATGACATAATCAATGCTCGTGCCAAATTTCACGTTTCTATGAAACTGGAAAGTGAGAAAAATACATTCCGTACGTAAAATTTTGATGCTAATTCTTTTGCGCATAGAATTGAATAATCGAGTTGTGACCCATTAGTTTTTCCTATTTTGAACATATACAATGCCCGTGCCAAATTTTAAGTTTCTATGTGAGAAAATTGGATTCTGTACGTAAAATTTGGACGCTAATTCTTTTGCACATAGAATTGAATAATCGAGTTAGGACCCATTAGCTTTTCCTATTTATGACATAATCAATGCTCGTGCCAAATTTCACGTTTCTATGACACTGGAAAGTGAGAAAAATACATTCCGTACGTAAAATTTGGAGGCTAATTCTTTTGCACATAGAATTGAATAATCGAGTTGGGACCCATTAGCTTTTCCTATTAATGACATAATCAATGCTCGTGCCAAATTTCAAGTTTCTATGTGAGAAAATTGGATTCCGTACGTAAAATTTGGAGGCTAATTCTTTTGCACATAGAATTGAATAATCGAGTTGGGACCCATTAGCTTTTCCTATTTATGACATAATCAATGCTCGTGCCAAATTTCAAGTTTCTACATGAGAAAATTGGATTCCGTACGTAAAATTTGAAGGCTAATTCTTTTGCACATAGAATTGAATAATCGAGTTAGGACCCATTAGCTTTTCTTATTTATGACATAATCAATGCCCGTGCCAAATTTTAAGTTTCTATGTGAGAAAATTACATTCCGTACGTAACATTTGGACGCTAATTCTTTTGCGCATAGAATTAAATAACGGAGTTGGGACCCATTAGCTTTTCCTATTTATGACATAATCAATGCTCGTGCCAAATTTCAAGTTTCTATGTGAGAAAATTGGATTCTGTATGTAAAATTTAGACGCTATTTCTTTTGCACATATAATTGAACAATCTAGTTAGGACCCATTAGCTTTTCCTATTTATGACATAATCAATGCCCGTGCCAAATTTTAAGTTTCTATGTGAGAAAATTACATTCAATACGTAAAACTTGGACGCTAATACTTTTGTGCCTAGAATTAAATAACGGAGTTGGGACCCTTTAGCTTTTCCTATTTATGACATAATCAATGCCCGTGCCAAATTTCAAGTTTCTATGTGAGAAAATTGGATTCCGTACATAAAATTTGGAGGCTAATTCTTTTGCACATAGAATTGAAAAATCGAGTTGGGACCCATTAGCTTTTCCTATTTATGACATAATCAATGCCCGTGCCAAATTTCACGTTTCTATGTGAGAAAATTACATTCCGTACGTAAAACTTGGACGCTAATTCTTTAGTGCCTAGAATTAAATCACGGAGTTGGGACCCATTAGCTTTTCCTATTTATGACATAATCAATGCTCGTGCCAAATTTCAAGTTTCTATGTGAGAAAACTGGATTCCGTACGTAAAATTTGGACGCTAAATATTTTGCACATAGAATTGAATAATCAAGTTGGGACGCATTAGTTTTTCCTATTTATGACATAATCAATGCTCGTGCCAAAAATTTCACGTTTCTATGACACTGGAAAGTGAGAAAAATACATTCCATACGTAAAATTTTGACGCTAATTCTTTTGCACATAGAATTGAATAATCGAGTTAGGACCCATTAGCTTTTCCTATTTATGACATAATCAATGCTCGTGCCAAATTTTAAGTTTCTATGTGAGAAAATTGGATTGTGTACGTAAAATTTTGACGCTAATTCTTTTGCACATAGAATTGAATAATCGAGTTAGGACCCATTAGCTTTTCCTATTTATGACATAATCAATGCTCGTGCCAAATTTCACGTTTCTATGACACTGGAAAGTGAGAAAAATACATTCCGTACGGAAAATTTTGACGCTAATTCTTTTGCGCATAGAATTGAATAATCGAGTTGAGACCCATTAGTTTTTCCTATTTTGAACATATACAATGCCCGTGCCAAATTTTAAGTTTCTATGTGAGAAAATTGGATTGTGTACGTAAAATTTGGACGCTAATTCTTTTGCGCATAGAATTGAATAATCGAGTTGGGACCTATTAGCTTTTCCTATTTATGACATAATCAATGCTCGTGCCAAATTTCAAGTTTCTATGTGAGAAAATTGGATTCCGTACGTAAAATTTGGAGGCTAATTCTTTTGCACATAGAATTGAATAATCGAGTTGGACCCATTAGCTTTTCCTATTTATGACATAATCAATGCTCGTGCCAAATTTCACGTTTCTATGACACTGGAAAGTGAGAAAAATACATTCCGTACGTAAAATTTGGAGGCTAATTCTTTTGCACATAGAATTGAATAATCGAGTTGGGACCCATTAGCTTTTCCTATTAATGACATAATCAATGCTCGTGCCAAATTTCAAGTTTCTATGTGAGAAAATTGGATTCCGTACGTAAAATTTGGAGGCTAATTCTTTTGCACATAGAATTGAATAATCGAGTTGGGACCCATTAGCTTTTCCTATTTATGACATAATCAATGCTCGTGCCAAATTTCAAGTTTCTACATGAGAAAATTGGATTCCGTACGTAAAATTTGAAGGCTAATTCTTTTGCACATAGAATTGAATAATCGAGTTAGGACCCATTAGCTTTTCTTATTTATGACATAATCAATGCCCGTGCCAAATTTTAAGTTTCTATGTGAGAAAATTACATTCCGTACGTAACATTTGGACGCTAATTCTTTTGCGCATAGAATTAAATAACGGAGTTGGGACCCATTACCTTTTCCTATTTATGACATAATCAATGCTCGTGCCAAATTTCAAGTTTCTATGTGAGAAAATTGGATTCTGTATGTAAAATTTAGACGCTATTTCTTTTGCACATATAATTGAACAATCTAGTTAGGACCCATTAGCTTTTCCTATTTATGACATAATCAATGCCCGTGCCAAATTTTAAGTTTCTATGTGAGAAAATTACATTCAATACGTAAAACTTGGACGCTAATACTTTTGTGCCTAGAATTAAATAACGGAGTTGGGACCCTTTAGCTTTTCCTATTTATGACATAATCAATGCCCGTGCCAAATTTCAAGTTTCTATGTGAGAAAATTGGATTCCGTACATAAAATTTGGAGGCTAATTCTTTTGCACATAGAATTGAAAAATCGAGTTGGGACCCATTAGCTTTTCCTATTTATGACATAATCAATGCCCGTGCCAAATTTCACGTTTCTATGTGAGAAAATTACATTCCGTACGTAAAACTTGGACGCTAATTCTTTAGTGCCTAGAATTAAATCACGGAGTTGGGACCCATTAGCTTTTCCTATTTATGACATAATCAATGCTCGTGCCAAATTTCAAGTTTCTATGTGAGAAAACTGGATTCCGTACGTAAAATTTGGACGCTAATTATTTTGCACATAGAATTGAATAATCGAGTTGGGACGCATTAGCTTTTCCTATTTATGACATAATCAATGCTCGTGCCAAAAATTTCACGTTTCTATGACACTGGAAAGTGAGAAAAATACATTCCATACGTAAAATTTTGACGCTAATTCTTTTGCACATAGAATTGAATAATCGAGTTAGGACCCATTAGCTTTTCCTATTTATGACATAATCAATGCTCGTGCCAAATTTCACGTTTCTATGACACTGGAAAGTGAGAAAAATACATTCCGTACGGAAAATTTTGACGCTAATTCTTTTGCGCATAGAATTGAATAATCGAGTTGAGACCCATTAGTTTTTCCTATTTTGAACATATACAATGCCCGTGCCAAATTTTAAGTTTCTATGTGAGAAAATTGGATTGTGTACGTAAAATTTGGACGCTAATTCTTTTGCGCATAGAATTGAATAATCGAGTTGGGACCCATTAGCTTTTCCTATTTATGACATAATCAATGCTCGTGCCAAATTTCAAGTTTCTATGTGAGAAAATTGGATTCCGTACGTAAAATTTGGAGGCTAATTCTTTTGCACATAGAATTGAATAATCGAGTTGGACCCATTAGCTTTTCCTATTTATGACATAATCAATGCTCGTGCCAAATTTCACGTTTCTATGACACTGGAAAGTGAGAAAAATACATTCCGTACGTAAAATTTTGATGCTAATTCTTTTGCGCATAGAATTGAATAATCGAGTTGTGACCCATTAGTTTTTCCTATTTTGAACATATACAATGCCCGTGCCAAATTTTAAGTTTCTATGTGAGAAAATTGGATTCTGTACGTAAAATTTGGACGCTAATTCTTTTGCACATAGAATTGAATAATCGAGTTAGGACCCATTAACTTTTCCTATTTATGACATAATCAATGCTCGTGCCAAATTTCAAGTTTCTATGTGAGAAAATTGGATTCCGTACATAAAATTTGGACGCTAATTCTTTTGCACATAGAATTGAATAATCGAGTTGGGACCCATTAGCTTTTCCTATTTATGACATAATCAATGCCCGTGCCAAATTTCAAGTTTCTATGTGAGAAAATTGGATTCTGTATGTAAAATTTGGAGGCTAATTCTTTTGCACATAGAATTGAAAAATCGAGTTGGGACCCATTAGCTTTTCTTATTTATGACATAATCAATGCCCGTGCCAAATTTCAAGTTTCTATGTGAGAAAATTGGATTCTGTATGTAAAATTTGGAGGCTAATTCTTTTGCACATAGAATTGAAAAATCGAGTTGGGACCCATTAGCTTTTCTTATTTATGACATAATCAATGCCCGTGCCAAATTTTAAGTTTCTATGTGAGAAAATTACATTCCGAACGTAACATTTGGACGCTAATTCTTTTGCGCATAGAATTAAATAACGGAGTTGGGACCCATTAGCTTTTCCTATTTCTGACATAATCAATGCTCATGCCAAATTTCACGTTTCTATGTGAGAAAATTGGATTCTGTATGTAAAATTTGGAGGCTAATTCTTTTGCACATAGAATTGAAAAATCGAGTTGGGACCCATTAGCTTTTCCTATTTATGACATAATCAATGCCCGTGCCAAATTTTAAGTTTCTATTTGAGAAAATTACATTCCGTACGTAAAACTTGGACGCTAATTCTTTAGTGCCTAGAATTAAATAACGGAGTTGGGACCCATTAGCTTTTCCTATTTATGACATAATCAATGCTCGTGCCAAATTTCAAGTTTCTATGTGAGAAAATTGGATTCCGTACGTAAAATTTGGATGCTAATTCTTTTGCACATAGAATTGAATAATCGAGTTGGGACCCATTAGCTTTTCCTATTTATGACATAATCAATGCTCGTGCCAAATTTCACGTTTCTATGACACTGGAAAGTGAGAAAAATACATTCCATACGTAAAATTTTGACGCTAATTCTTTTGCACATAGAAGTGAATAATCGAGTTAGGACCCATTAGCTTTTCCTATTTATGACATAATCAATGCTCGTGCCAAATTTCACGTTTCTATGACACTGGAAAGTGAGAAAAATACATTCCGTACGGAAAATTTTGACGCAAATTCTTTTGCGCATAGAATTGAATAATCGAGTTGAGACCCATTAGTTTTTCCTATTTTGAACATATACAATGCCCGTGCCAAATTTTAAGTTTCTATGTGAGAAAATTGGATTGTGTACGTAAAATTTGGACGCTAATTCTTTTGCGCATAGAATTGAATAATCGAGTTGGGACCCATTAGCTTTTCCTATTTATGACATAATCAATGCTCGTGCCAAATTTCAAGTTTCTATGTGAGAAAATTGGATTCCGTACGTAAAATTTGGAGGCTAATTCTTTTGCACATAGATTTGGAAAATCGAGTTGGGACCCAATAGCTTTTCTTATTTATGACATAATCAATGCTCGTGCCAAATTTCAAGTTTCTATGTGAGAAAATTGGATTCCGTACATAAAATTTGGAGGCTAATTCTTTTGCACATAGAATTAAATAATCGAGTTGGTCCCATTAGCTTTTCCTATTTATGACATAATCAATGCTCGTGCCAAATTTCACGTTTCTATGACACTGGAAAGTGAGAAAAATACATTCCGTACGTTAAATTTTGACGCTAATTCTTTTGCGCATAGAATTGAATAATCGAGTTGGAACCCATTAGTTTTTCCTATTTAGAACATATTCAATGCCCGTGCCAAATTTTAAGTTTCTATGTGAGAAAATTGGATAGTGTACATAAAATTTGGACGCTAATTCTTTTGCGCATAGAATTGAATAATCGAGTTGGGACCCATTAGCTTTTCCTATTTATGACATAATCAATGCTCGTGCCAAATTTCAAGTTTCTATGTGAGAAAATTGGATTCCGTACGTAAAATTTGGAGGCTAATTCTTTTGCACATAGAATTGAATAATCGAGTTGGACCCATTAGCTTTTCCTATTTATGACATAATCAATGCTCGTGCCAAATTTCACGTTTCTATGACACTGGAAAGTGAGAAAAATTCATTCCGTACGTAAAATTTTGATGCTAATTCTTTTGCGCATAGAATTGAATAATCGAGTTGGGACCCATTAGTTTTTCCTATTCAGAACATATTCAATGCCTGTGCCAAATTTTAAGTTTCTATGTGAGAAAATTGGATTGTGTACATAAAATTTGGACGCTAATTCTTTTGCGCATAGAATTGAATAATCGAGTTAGGACCCATTAGCTTTTCCTATTTATGACATAATCAATGCCCGTGCCAAATTTTAAGTTTCTATGTGAGAAAATTACATTCCATACGTAAAACTTGGACGCTAATTCTTTTGTGCCTAGAATTAAATAACGGAGTTGGGACCCTTTAGCTTTTCCTATTTATGACATAATCAATGCTCATGCCAAATTTCAAGTTTCTATGTGAGAAAATTGGATTCCGTACGTAAAATTTTTACGCTAATTCTTTTGCACATAGAATTGAATAATTGAGTTAGGACCAATTAGCTTTTCCTATTTATGACATAATCAATGCCCGTGCCAAATTTTAAGTTTCTATGTGAGAAAATTACATTCCGTACGTAAAACTTGGGCGCTAATTCTTTAGTGCCTAGAATTAAATAACGGAGTTGGGACCCATTAGCTTTTCCTATTTATGACATAATCAATGCTCGTGCCAAATTTCATGTTTCTATGACACTGGAAAGTGAGAAAAATACATTCCATACGTAAAATTTTGACGCTAATTCTTTTGCACATAGAATTGAATAATCGAGTTAGGACCCATTAGCTTTTCCTATTTATGACATAATCAATGCTCGTGCCAAATTTCACGTTTCTATGACACTGGAAAGTGAGAAAAATACATTCCGTACGGAAAATTTTGACGCTAATTCTTTTGCGCATAGAATTGAATAATCGAGTTGAGACCCATTAGTTTTTCCTATTTTGAACATATACAATGCCCGTGCCAAATTTTAAGTTTCTATGTGAGAAAATTGGATTCTATACGTAAAATTTGGACGCTAATTCTTTTGCGCATAGAATTGAATAATCGAGTTGGGACCCATTAGCTTTTCCTATTTATGACATAATCAATGCTCGTGCCAAATTTCAAGTTTCTATGTGAGAAAATTGGATTCTGTACGTAAAATTTGGAGGCTAATTCTTTTGCACATAGAATTGAATAATCGAGTTGGACCCATTAGCTTTTCCTATTTATGACATAATCAATGCTCGTGCCAAATTTCACGTTTCTATGACACTGGAAAGTGAGAAAAATACATTCCGTACGTTAAATTTTGACGCTAATTCTTTTGCGCATAGAATTGAATAATCGAGTTGGGACCCATTAGTTTTTCCTATTTAGAACATATTCAATGCCCATGCCAAACTTTACGTTTCTATGTGAGAAAATTGGATTCCGTACGTTAAATTTTGACGCTAATTCTTTTGCGCATAGAATTGAATAATCGAGTTGGGACCCATTAGCTTTTCCTATTTATGACATAATCAATGCTCGTGCCAAATTTCAAGTTTCTATGTGAGAAAATTGGATTCCGTACGTAAAATTTGGAGGCTAATTCTTTTGCACATAGAATTGAATAATCGAGTTGGGACCCATTAGCTTTTCCTATTTATGACATAATCAATTCTCGTGCCAAATTTCAAGTTTCTATGTGAGAAAATTGGATTCTGTACGTAAAATTTGGAGGCTAATTCTTTTGCACATAGAATTGAATAATCGAGTTGGGACCCATTAGCTTTTCCTATTTATGACATAATCAATGCTCGTGCCAAATTTCACGTTTCTGTGACACTGGAAAGTGAGAAAAAAACATTCTATACGTAAAATTTTGACGCTAATTCTTTTGCACATAGAATTGAATAATCGAGTTAGGACCCATTAGCTTTTCCTATTTATGACATAATCAATGCTCGTGCCAAATTTCACGTTTCTAAGACCCTGGAAAGTGAGAAAAATGCATTCCGTACGTAAAATTTTGACGCTAATTCTTTTGCACATAGAATTGAATAATCGAGTTGAGACCCATTAGTTTTTCCTATTTTGAACATATACAATGCCCGTGCCAAATTTTAAGTTTCTATGTGAGAAAATTACATTCCGTACGTAACATTTGGACGCTAATTCTTTTGCGCATAGAATTAAATAACGGAGTTGGGACCCATTAGCTTTTCCTATTTATGACATAATCAATGCCCGTGCCAAATTTTAAGTTTCTATTTGAGAAAATTACATTCCGTACGTAAAACTTGGACGCTAATTCTTTAGTGCCTAGAATTAAATAACGGAGTTGGGACCCATTAGCTTTTCCTATTTATGACATAATCAATGCTCGTGCCAAATTTCAAGTTTCTATGTGAGAAAATTGGATTCCGTACGTAAAATTTGGACGCTAATTCTTTTGCACATAGAATTGAATAATCGAGTTGGGACCCATTAGCTTTTCCTATTTATTACATAATCAATGCTCGTGCCAAATTTCACGTTTCTATGACACTGGAAAGTGAGAAAAATACATTCCGTACGGAAAATTTTGACGCTAATTCTTTTGCGCATAGAATTGAATAATCGAGTTGAGACCCATTAGTTTTTCCTATTTTGAACATATACAATGCCCGTGCCAAATTTTAAGTTTCTATATGAGAAAATTGGATTCCGTACGTAAAATTTGGACGCTAATTCTTTTGCACATAGAGTTGAAAAATCGAGTTGGGACCCATTAGCTTATCCTATTTATGACATAATCAATGCTCGTGCCAAATTTCACGTTTCTATGACACTGGAAAGTGAGAAAAATACATTCCGTACGTTAAATTTTGATGCTAATTCTTTTGCGCATAGAATTGAATAATCGAGTTGGGACCCATTAGCTTTTCCTATTTATGACATAATCAATGCTCGTGCCAAATTTCAAGTTTCTATGTGAGAAAATTGGATTCCGTACGTAAAATTTGGAGGCTAATTCTTTTGCACATAGAATTGAATAATCGAGTTGGGACCCATTAGCTTTTCCTATTTATGACATAATCAATGCTCGTGCCAAATTTCAAGTTTCTATGTGAGAAAATTGGATTCCGTACGTAAAATTTGAAGGCTAATTCTTTTGCACATAGAATTGAATAATCGAGTTGGACCCATTAGCTTTTCCTATTTATGACATAATCAATGCTCGTGCCAAATTTCACGTTTCTATGACACTGGAAAGTGAGAAAAATACATTCCGTACGTAAAATTTTGACGCTAATTCTTTTGCGCATAGAATTGAATAATCGAGTTGGGACCTATTAGTTTTTCCTATTTAGGACATATTCAATGCCCGTGCCAAATTTTACGTTTCTATGTGAGAAAATTGGATTGTGTACGTAAAATTTGGACGCTAATTCTTTTGCGCATAGAATTGAATAATCGAGTTGGGACCCATTAGCTTTTCCTATTTATGACATAATCAATGCTCGTGCCAAATTTCAAGTTTCTATGTGAGAAAATTGGATTCCGTACATAAAATTTGGAGGCTAATTCTTTTGCACATAGAATTGAATAATCGAGTTGGACCCATTAGCTTTTCCTATTTATGACATAATCAATGCTCGTGCCAAATTTCACCTTTCTATGACACTGGAAAGTGAGAAAAATACATTCCGTACGTAAAATTTTGACGCTAATTCTTTTGCGCATAGAATTGAATAATCGAATTGGGACCCATTAGTTTTTCCTATTTAGAACATATTCAATGCCCGTGCCAAATTTTACATTTCTATGTGAGAAAATTGGATTCCGTACGTAAAATTTGGAGGCTAATTCTTTTGCGCATAGAATTGAATAATCGAGTTGGGACCCATTAGCTTTTCCTATTTATGACATAATCAATGCTCGTGCCAAATTTCAAGTTTCTATGTGAGAAAATTGGATTCCGTACGTAAAATTTGAAGGCTAATTCTTTTGCACATAGAATTGAATAATCGAGTTAGGACCCATTAGCTTTTCTTATTTATGACATAATCAATGCCCGTGCGAAATTTTAAGTTTCTATGTGAGAAAATTACATTCCGTACGTAACATTTGGACGCTAATTCTTTTGCGCATAGAATTAAATAACGGAGTTGGGACCCATTAGCTTTTCCTATTTATGACAAAATCAATGCCCGTGCCAAATTTCAAGTTTCTATGTGAGAAAATTGGATTCCGTACGTAAAATTTGAAGGCTAATTCTTTTGCACATAGAATTGAATAATCGAGTTAGGACCCATTAGCTTTTCTTATTTATGACATAATCAATGCCCGTGCGAAATTTTAAGTTTCTATGTGAGAAAATTACATTCCATACGTAAAACTCGGACGCTAATTCTTTTGTGCCTAGAATTAAATAACGGAGTTGGGACCCATTAGCTTTTCCTATTTATGACATAATCAATGCCCGTGCCAAATTTCAAGTTTCTATGTGAGAAAATTGGATTCCGTACATAAAATTTGGAGGCTAATTCTTTTGCACATAGAATTGAAAAATCGAGTTGGGACCCATTAACTTTTCCTATTTATGACATAATCAATGCTCGTGCCAAATTTCACGTTTCTATGACACTGGAAAGTGAGAACTGCATTCCGTTCGTAAAATTTTGACGCTAATTCTTTTGCACATAGAATTGAATAATCGAGTTAGGACCCATTAGCTTTTCCTATTTATGACATAATCAATGCTCGTGCCAAATTTCACGTTTCTATGACACTGAAAAGTGAGAAAAATACATTCCGTACGTAAAATTTTGACGCTAATTCTTTTGCGCATAGAATTGAATAATCGAGTTGGGACCCGTTAGTTTTTCCTATTTAGAACATATTCAATGCCCGTGCCAAATTTTAAGTTTCTATGTGAGAAAATTGGATTGTGTACGTAAAATTTGGATGCTAATTCTTTTGCGCATAGAATTGAATAATCGAGTTGGGACCCATTAGCTTTTCCTATTTATGACATAATCAATGCTCGTGCCAAATTTCAAGTTTCTATGTGAGAAAATTGGATTCCGTACATAAAATTTGGAGGCTAATTCTTTTGCACATAGAATTGAATAATCGAGTTGGACCCATTAGCTTTTCCTATTTATGACATAATCAATGCTCGTGCCAAATTTCACGTTTCTATGACACTGGAAAGTGAGAAAAATACATTCCGTACGTAAAATTTTGACGCTAATTCTTTTGCGCATAGAATTGAATAATCGAGTTGGGACCTATTAGTTTTTCCTATTTAGGACATATTCAATGCCCGTGCCAAATTTTACGTTTCTATGTGAGAAAATTGGATTGTGTACGTAAAATTTGGACGCTAATTCTTTTGCGCATAGAATTGAATAATCGAGTTGGGACCCATTAGCTTTTCCTATTTATGACATAATCAATGCTCGTGCCAAATTTCAAGTTTCTATGTGAGAAAATTGGATTCCGTACATAAAATTTGGAGGCTAATTCTTTTGCACATAGAATTGAATAATCGAGTTGGACCCATTAGCTTTTCCTATTTATGACATAATCAATGCTCGTGCCAAATTTCACCTTTCTATGACACTGGAAAGTGAGAAAAATACATTCCGTACGTAAAATTTTGACGCTAATTCTTTGCGCATAGAATTGAATAATCGAATTGGGACCCCTTAGTTTTTCCTATTTAGAACATATTCAATGCCCGTGCCAAATTTTACATTTCTATGTGAGAAAATTGGATTCCGTACGTAAAATTTGGAGGCTAATTCTTTTGCGCATAGAATTGAATAATCGAGTTGGGACCCATTAGCTTTTCCTATTTATGACATAATCAATGCTCGTGCCAAATTTCAAGTTTCTATGTGAGAAAATTGGATTCCGTACGTAAAATTTGAAGGCTAATTCTTTTGCACATAGAATTGAATAATCGAGTTAGGACCCATTAGCTTTTCCTATTTATGACATAATCAATGCCCGTGCCAAATTTTAAGTTTCTATGTGAGAAAATTACATTCCGTACGTAACATTAGGACGCTAATTATTTTGCGCATAGAATTAAATAACGGAGTTGGGACCCATTAGCTTTTCCTATTTATGACATAATCAATGCTCGTGCCAAATTTCAAGTTTCTATGTGAGAAAATTGGATTCTGTATGTAAAATTTAGACGCTAATTCTTTTGCACATAGAATTGAATAATCTAGTTAGGACCCATTAGCTTTTCCTATTTATGACATAATCAATGCCCGTGCCAAATTTCAAGTTTCTATGTGAGAAAATTACATTCCATACGTAAAACTTGGACGCTAATTCTTTTGCGCATAGAATTGAATAATCGAGTTGGGACCCATTAGCTTTTCCTATTTATGAGATAATCAATGCCCGTGCCAAATTTTAAGTTTCTATGTGAGAAATTTACATTCCGTACGTAACATTTGGACGCTAATTCTTTTGCGCATAGAATTAAATAACGGAGTTGGGACCCATTAGCTTTTCCTATTTATGACATAATCAATGCTCGTGCCAAATTTCAAGTTTCTATGTGAGAAAATTGGATTCCGTACATAAAATTTGGAGGCTAATTCTTTTGCACATAGAATTGAAAAATCGAGTTAGGACCCATTAGCTTTTCTTATTTATGACATAATCAATGCCCGTGCGAAATTTTAAGTTTCTATGTGAGAAAATTACATTCCATACGTAAAACTCGGACGCTAATTCTTTTGTGCCTAGAATTAAATAACGGAGTTGGGACCCTTTAGCTTTTCCTATTTATGACATAATCAATGCCCGTGCCAAATTTCAAGTTTCTATGTGAGAAAATTGGATTCCGTACATAAAATTTGGAGGCTAATTCTTTTGCACATAGAATTGAAAAATCGAGTTGGGACCCATTAACTTTTCCTATTTATGACATAATCAATGCTCGTGCCAAATTTCACGTTTCTATGACACTGGAAAGTGAGAACTGCATTCCGTTCGTAAAATTTTGACGCTAATTTTTTTGCACATAGAATTGAATAATCGAGTTAGGACCCATTAGCTTTTCCTATTTATGACATAATCAATGCTCGTGCCAAATTTCACGTTTCTATGACACTGGAAAGTGAGAAAAATACATTCCGTACGTAAAATTTTGACGCTAATTCTTTTGCGCATAGAATTGAATAATCGAGTTGGGACCCGTTAGTTTTTCCTATTTAGAACATATTCAATGCCCGTGCCAAATTTTAAGTTTCTATGTGAGAAAATTGGATTGTGTACGTAAAATTTGGATGCTAATTCTTTTGCGCATAGAATTGAATAATCGAGTTGGGACCCATTAGCTTTTCCTATTTATGACATAATCAATGCTCGTGCCAAATTTCAAGTTTCTATGTGAAAAAATTGGATTCCGTACGTAAAATTTGAAGGCTAATTCTTTTGCACATAGAATTGAATAATCGAGTTAGGACCCATTAGCTTTTCTTATTTATGACATAATCAATGCCCGTGCCAAATTTCAAGTTTCTATGTGAGAAATTTACATTCCGTACGTAACATTTGGACGCTAATTCTTTTGCGCATAGAATTAAATAACGGAGTTGGGACCCATTAGCTTTTCCTATTTATGACATAATCAATGCTCGTGCCAAATTTCAAGTTTCTATGTGAGAAAATTGGATTCTGTATGTAAAATTTGGACGCTAATTCTTTTGCACATAGAATTGAATAATCTAGTTAGGACCCATTAGCTTTTCCTATTTATGACATAATCAATGCCTGTGCCAAATTTTAAGTTTCTATGTGAGAAAATTACATTCCATACGTAAAACTTGGACGCTAATTCTTTTGTGCCTAGAATTAAATAACGGAGTTGGGACCCTTTAGCTTTTCCTATTTATGACATAATCAATGCTCGTGCCAAATTTCAAGTTTCTATGTGAGAAAATTGGATTCCGTACGTAAAATTTTGACGCTAATTCTTTTGCACATAGAATTGAATAATCGAGTTGGGACCCATTAGCTTTTCCTATTTATGACATAATCAATGCTCGTGCCAAATTTCAAGTTTCTATGTGAGAAAATTGGATTCCGTACATAAAATTTGGAGGCTAATTCTTTTGCACATAGAATTGAATAATCGAGTTGGACCCATTAGCTTTTCCTATTTATGACATAATCAATGCTCGTGCCAAATTTCACCTTTCTATGACACTGGAAAGTGAGAAAAATACATTCCGTACGTAAAATTTTGACGCTAATTCTTTGCGCATAGAATTGAATAATCGAATTGGGACCCATTAGTTTTTCCTATTTAGAACATATTCAATGCCCGTGCCAAATTTTACATTTCTATGTGAGAAAATTGGATTCCGTACGTAAAATTTGGAGGCTAATTCTTTTGCGCATAGAATTGAATAATCGAGTTGGGACCCATTAGCTTTTCCTATTTATGACATAATCAATGCTCGTGCCAAATTTCAAGTTTCTATGTGAGAAAATTGGATTCCGTACGTAAAATTTGAAGGCTAATTCTTTTGCACATAGAATTGAATAATCGAGTTAGGACCCATTAGCTTTTCTTATTTATGACATAATCAATGCCCGTGCGAAATTTTAAGTTTCTATGTGAGAAAATTACATTCCGTACGTAACATTTGGACGCTAATTCTTTTGCGCATAGAATTAAATAACAGAGTTGGGACCCATTAGCTTTTCCTATTTATGACAAAATCAATGCCCGTGCCAAATTTCAAGTTTCTATGTGAGAAAATTGGATTCCGTACGTAAAATTTGAAGGCTAATTCTTTTGCACATAGAATTGAATAATCGAGTTAGGACCCATTAGCTTTTCTTATTTATGACATAATCAATGCCCGTGCGAAATTTTAAGTTTCTATGTGAGAAAATTACATTCCATACGTAAAACTCGGACGCTAATTCTTTTGTGCCTAGAATTAAATAACGGAGTTGGGACCCATTAGCTTTTCCTATTTATGACATAATCAATGCCCGTGCCAAATTTCAAGTTTCTATGTGAGAAAATTGGATTCCGTACATAAAATTTGGAGGCTAATTCTTTTGCACATAGAATTGAAAAATCGAGTTGGGACCCATTAACTTTTCCTATTTATGACATAATCAATGCTCGTGCCAAATTTCACGTTTCTATGACACTGGAAAGTGAGAACTGCATTCCGTTCGTAAAATTTTGACGCTAATTCTTTTGCACATAGAATTGAATAATCGAGTTAGGACCCATTAGCTTTTCCTATTTATGACATAATCAATGCTCGTGCCAAATTTCACGTTTCTATGACACTGAAAAGTGAGAAAAATACATTCCGTACGTAAAATTTTGACGCTAATTCTTTTGCGCATAGAATTGAATAATCGAGTTGGGACCCGTTAGTTTTTCCTATTTAGAACATATTCAATGCCCGTGCCAAATTTTAAGTTTCTATGTGAGAAAATTGGATTGTGTACGTAAAATTTGGATGCTAATTCTTTTGCGCATAGAATTGAATAATCGAGTTGGGACCCATTAGCTTTTCCTATTTATGACATAATCAATGCTCGTGCCAAATTTCAAGTTTCTATGTGAGAAAATTGGATTCCGTACATAAAATTTGGAGGCTAATTCTTTTGCACATAGAATTGAATAATCGAGTTGGACCCATTAGCTTTTCCTATTTATGACATAATCAATGCTCGTGCCAAATTTCACGTTTCTATGACACTGGAAAGTGAGAAAAATACATTCCGTACGTAAAATTTTGACGCTAATTCTTTTGCGCATAGAATTGAATAATCGAGTTGGGACCTATTAGTTTTTCCTATTTAGGACATATTCAATGCCCGTGCCAAATTTTACGTTTCTATGTGAGAAAATTGGATTGTGTACGTAAAATTTGGACGCTAATTCTTTTGCGCATAGAATTGAATAATCGAGTTGGGACCCATTAGCTTTTCCTATTTATGACATAATCAATGCTCGTGCCAAATTTCAAGTTTCTATGTGAGAAAATTGGATTCCGTACATAAAATTTGGAGGCTAATTCTTTTGCACATAGAATTGAATAATCGAGTTGGACCCATTAGCTTTTCCTATTTATGACATAATCAATGCTCGTGCCAAATTTCACCTTTCTATGACACTGGAAAGTGAGAAAAATACATTCCGTACGTAAAATTTTGACGCTAATTCTTTGCGCATAGAATTGAATAATCGAATTGGGACCCCTTAGTTTTTCCTATTTAGAACATATTCAATGCCCGTGCCAAATTTTACATTTCTATGTGAGAAAATTGGATTCCGTACGTAAAATTTGGAGGCTAATTCTTTTGCGCATAGAATTGAATAATCGAGTTGGGACCCATTAGCTTTTCCTATTTATGACATAATCAATGCTCGTGCCAAATTTCAAGTTTCTATGTGAGAAAATTGGATTCTGTATGTAAAATTTGGACGCTAATTCTTTTGCACATAGAATTGAATAATCTAGTTAGGACCCATTAGCTTTTCCTATTTATGACATAATCAATGCCCGTGCCAAATTTTAAGTTTCTATGTGAGAAAATTACATTCCATACGTAAAACTTGGACGCTAATTCTTTTGTGCCTAGAATTAAATAACGGAGTTGGGACCCTTTAGCTTTTCCTATTTATGACATAATCAATGCTCGTGCCAAATTTCACGTTTCTATGACACTGGAAAGTGAAAAAAATACATTCCATACATAAAATTTTGACGCTAATTCTTTTGCACATAGAATTGAATAATCGAGTTAGGACCCATTAGCTTTTCCTATTCATGACATAATCAATGGTTGTGCCAAATTTCACGTTTCTATGACACTGGAAAGTGAGAAAAATACATTCCGTACGGAAAATTTTGACGCTAATTCTTTTGCGCATAGAATTGAATAATCGAGTTGAGACACATTAGTTTTTCCTATTTAGGACATATTCAATGCCCGTTCCAAATTTTAAGTTTCTATGTGAGAAAATTGGATTCTGTATGTAAAATTTGGACGCTAATTCTTTTGCGCATAGAATTGAATAATCGAGTTGGGACCCATTAGCTTTTCCTATTTATGACATAATCAATGCTCGTGCCAAATTTCAAGTTTCTATGTGAGAAAATTGGATTCCGTACGTAAAATTTGGAGGCTAATTCTTTTGCACATAGAATTGAAAAATCGAGTTGGGACCCATTAGCTTTTCCTATTTATGACATAATCAATGCTCGTGCCAAATTTCAAGTTTCTATGTGAGAAAATTGGATTCCGTACATAAAATTTGGACGCTAATTCTTTTGCACATAGAATTGAATAATCGAGTTGGGACCCATTAGCTTTTCCTATTTATGACACAATCAATGCTCGTGCCAAATTTCACGTTTCTATGACACTGGAAAGTGAGAACAATACATTCCGTACGTAAAATTTTGACGCTAATTCTTTTGCGCATAGAATTAAATAATCGAGTTGGGACCCATTAGTTTTTCCTATTTAGAACATATTCAATGCCCGTGCCAAATTTTAAGTTTCTATGTGAGAAAATTCGATTGTGTACATAAAATTTGGACGCTAATTCTTTTGCGCATAGAATTGAATAATCGAGTTGGGACCCATTAGCTTTTCCTATTTATGACATAATCAATGCTCGTGCCAAATTTCAAGTTTCTATGTGAGAAAATTGGATTCCGTACGTAAAATTTGGAGGCTAATTCTTTTGCACATAGAATTGAATAATCGAGTTGGACCCATTAGCTTTTCCTATTTATGACATAATCAATGCTCGTGCCAAATTTCACGTTTCTATGACACTGGAAAGTGAGAAAAATACATTCCGTACGTAAAATTTTGACGCTAATTCTTTTGCGTACAGAATTGAATAATCGAGTTGGGACCCATTAGTTTTTCCTATTTAGAACATATTCAATGCCCGTGCCAAATTTTAAGTTTCTATGTGAGAAAATTACATTCCGTACGTAACATTTGGACGCTAATACTTTTGCGCATAGAATTAAATAACGGAGTTGGGACCCATTAGCTTTTCCTATTTATGACATAATCAATGCTCGTGCCAAATTTCAAGTTTCTATGTGAGAAAATTGGATTCTGTATGTAAAATTTGGACGCTAATTCTTTTGCACATAGAATTGAATAATCTAGTTAGGACCCATTAGCTTTTCCTATTTATGACATAATCAATGCCCGTGCCAAATTTTAAGTTTCTATGTGAGAAAATTACATTCCATACGTAAAACTTGGACGCTAATTCTTTTGTGCCTAGAATTAAATAACGCAGTTGGGACCCTTTAGCTTTTCCTATTTATGACATAATCAATGCTCGTGCCAAATTTCAAGTTTCTATGTGAGAAAATTGGATTCCGTACGTAAAATTTTGACGCTAATTCTTTTGCACATAGAATTGAATAATTGAGTTAGGACCAATTAGCTTTTCCAATTTATGACATAATCAATGCCCGTGCCAAATTTTAAGTTTTGTATGTGAGAAAATTACATTCCGTACGAAAAACTTGGGCGCTAATTCTTTAGTGCCTAGAATTAAATAAAGGAGTTGGGACCCATTAGCTTTTCCTATTTATGACATAATCAATGCTCGTGCCAAATTTCACGTTTCTATGACACTGGAAAGTGAAAAAAATACATTCCATACATAAAATTTTGACGCTAATTCTTTTGCACATAGAATTAAATAATCGAGTTGGGACCCATTAGTTTTTCCTATTTAGAACATATTCAATGCCCGTGCCAAATTTTAAGTTTCTATGTGAGAAAATTGGATTCCGTACGTAAAATTTGGAGGCTAATTCTTTTGCACATAGAATTGAATAATCGAGTTGGACCCATTAGCTTTTCCTATTTATGACATAATCAATGCTCGTGCCAAATTTCAAGTTTCTATGTGAGAAAATTGGATTCCGTATGTAAAATTTGGAGGCTAATTCTTTTGCACATAGAATTGAAAAATTGAGTTGGGACCCATTAGCTTTTCCTATTTATGACATAATCAATGCTCGTGCCAAATTTCAAGTTTCTATGTGAGAAAATTGGATTCCGTACATAAAATTTGGACGCTAAATCTTTTGCACATAGAATTGAATAATCGAGTTGGGACCCATTAGCTTTTCCTATTTATGACACAATCAATGACCGTGCCAAATTTCACGTTTCTATGACACTGGAAAGTGAGAAAAATACATTCCGTACGTAAAATTTTGACGCTAATTCTTTTGCGTATAGAATTGAATAATCGAGTTGGGACCCATTAGTTTTTCCTATTTAGAACATATTCAATGCCCGTGCCAAATTTTAAGTTTCTATGTGAGAAAATTACATTCCGTACGTAACATTTGGACGCTAATTCTTTTGCGCATAGAATTAAATAACGGAGTTGGGACCCATTAGCTTTTCCTATTTATGACATAATCAATGCTCGTGCCAAATTTCAAGTTTCTATGTGAGAAAATTGGATTCTGTATGTAAAATTTGGACGCTAATTCTTTTGCACATAGAATTGAATAATCTAGTTAGGACCCATTAGCTTTTCCTATTTATGACATAATCAATGCCCGTGCCAAATTTTAAGTTTCTATGTGAGAAAATTACATTCCATACGTAAAACTTGGACGCTAATTCTTTTGTGCCTAGAATTAAATAACGTAGTTGGGACCCTTTAGCTTTTCCTATTTATGACATAATCAATGCTCGTGCCAAATTTCAAGTTTCTATGTGAGAAAATTGGATTCCGTACGTAAAATTTTGACGCTAATTCTTTTGCACATAGAATTGAATAATTGAGTTAGGACCAATTAGCTTTTCCAATTTATGACATAATCAATGCCCGTGCCAAATTTTAAGTTTCTATGTGAGAAAATTACATTCCGTACGAAAAACTTGGGCGCTAATTCTTTAGTGCCTAGAATTAAATAACGAAGTTGGGACCCATTAGCTTTTCCTATTTATGACATAATCAATGCTCGTGCCAAATTTCACGTTTCTATGACACTGGAAAGTGAAAAAAATACATTCCATACATAAAATTTTGACGCTAATTCTTTTGCACATAGAATTAAATAATCGAGTTGGGACCCATTAGTTTTTCCTATTTAGAACATATTCAATGCCCGTGCCAAATTTTAAGTTTCTATGTGAGAAAATTCGATTGTGTACATAAAATTTGGACGCTAATTCTTTTGCGCATAGAATTGAATAATCGAGTTGGGACCCATTAGCTTTTCCTATTTATGACATAATCAATGCTCGTGCCAAATTTTAAGTTTCTATGACACTGGAAAGTGAGAAAAATACATTCCGTACGTAAAATTTTGACGCTAATTCTTTTGCGTATAGAATTGAATAATCGAGTTGGGACCCATTAGTTTTTCCTATTTAGAACATATTCAATGCCCGTGCCAAATTTTAAGTTTCTATGTGAGAAAATTACATTCCGTACGTAACATTTGGACGCTAATTCTTTTGCACATAGAATTAAATAACGGAGTTGGGACCCATTAGCTTTTCCTATTTATGACATAATCAATGCTCGTGCCAAATTTCAAGTTTCTATGTGAGAAAATTGGATTCTGTATGTAAAATTTGGACGCTAATTCTTTTGCACATAGAATTGAATAATCTAGTTAGGACCCATTAGCTTTTCCTATTTATGACATAATCAATGCCCGTGCCAAATTTTAAGTTTCTATGTGAGAAAATTACATTCCATACGTAAAACTTGGACGCTAATTCTTTTCTGCCTAGAATTAAATAACGGAGTTGGGACGCTTTAGCTTTTCCTATTTATGACATAATCAATGCTCGTGCCAAATTTCAAGTTTCTATGTGAGAAAATTGGATTCCGTACGTAAAATTTTGACGCTAATTCTTTTGCACATAGAATTGAATAATTGAGTTAGGACCAATTAGCTTTTCCAATTTATGACATAATCAATGCCCGTGCCAAATTTTAAGTTTCTATGTGAGAAAATTACATTCCGTACGAAAAACTTGGGCGCTAATTCTTTAGTGCCTAGAATTAAATAACGAAGTTGGGACCCATTAGCTTTTCCTATTTATGACATAATCAATGCTCGTGCCAAATTTCACGTTTCTATGACACTGGAAAGTGAAAAAAATACATTCCATACATAAAATTTTGACGCTAATTCTTTTGCACATAGAATTGAATAATCGAGTTGGGACCCATTAGTTTTTCCTATTTAGAACATATTCAATGCCCGTGCCAAATTTTAAGTTTCTATGTGAGAAAATTCGATTGTGTACATAAAATTTGGACGCTAATTCTTTTGCGCATAGAATTGAATAATCGAGTTGGGACCCATTAGCTTTTCCTATTTATGACATAATCAATGCTCGTGCCAAATTTCACGTTTCTATGACACTGGAAAGTGAGAACTGCATTCCGTTCGTAAAATTTTGACGCTAATTTTTTTGCACATAGAATTGAATAATCGAGTTAGGACCCATTAGCTTTTCCTATTTATGACATAATCAATGCTCGTGCCAAATTTCACGTTTCTATGACACTGGAAAGTGAGAAAAATACATTCCGTACGTAAAATTTTGACGCTAATTCTTTTGCGCATAGAATTGAATAATCGAGTTGGGACCCGTTAGTTTTTCCTATTTAGAACATATTCAATGCCCGTGCCAAATTTTAAGTTTCTATGTGAGAAAATTGGATTGTGTACGTAAAATTTGGATGCTAATTCTTTTGCGCATAGAATTGAATAATCGAGTTGGGACCCATTAGCTTTTCCTATTTATGACATAATCAATGCTCGTGCCAAATTTCAAGTTTCTATGTGAAAAAATTGGATTCCGTACGTAAAATTTGAAGGCTAATTCTTTTGCACATAGAATTGAATAATCGAGTTAGGACCCATTAGCTTTTCTTATTTATGACATAATCAATGCCCGTGCCAAATTTCAAGTTTCTATGTGAGAAATTTACATTCCGTACGTAACATTTGGACGCTAATTCTTTTGCGCATAGAATTAAATAACGGAGTTGGGACCCATTAGCTTTTCCTATTTATGACATAATCAATGCTCGTGCCAAATTTCAAGTTTCTATGTGAGAAAATTGGATTCTGTATGTAAAATTTGGACGCTAATTCTTTTGCACATAGAATTGAATAATCTAGTTAGGACCCATTAGCTTTTCCTATTTATGACATAATCAATGCCTGTGCCAAATTTTAAGTTTCTATGTGAGAAAATTACATTCCATACGTAAAACTTGGACGCTAATTCTTTTGTGCCTAGAATTAAATAACGGAGTTGGGACCCTTTAGCTTTTCCTATTTATGACATAATCAATGCTCGTGCCAAATTTCAAGTTTCTATGTGAGAAAATTGGATTCCGTACGTAAAATTTTGACGCTAATTCTTTTGCACATAGAATTGAATAATCGAGTTGGGACCCATTAGCTTTTCCTATTTATGACATAATCAATGCTCGTGCCAAATTTCAAGTTTCTATGTGAGAAAATTGGATTCCGTACATAAAATTTGGAGGCTAATTCTTTTGCACATAGAATTGAATAATCGAGTTGGACCCATTAGCTTTTCCTATTTATGACATAATCAATGCTCGTGCCAAATTTCACCTTTCTATGACACTGGAAAGTGAGAAAAATACATTCCGTACGTAAAATTTTGACGCTAATTCTTTGCGCATAGAATTGAATAATCGAATTGGGACCCATTAGTTTTTCCTATTTAGAACATATTCAATGCCCGTGCCAAATTTTACATTTCTATGTGAGAAAATTGGATTCCGTACGTAAAATTTGGAGGCTAATTCTTTTGCGCATAGAATTGAATAATCGAGTTGGGACCCATTAGCTTTTCCTATTTATGACATAATCAATGCTCGTGCCAAATTTCAAGTTTCTATGTGAGAAAATTGGATTCCGTACGTAAAATTTGAAGGCTAATTCTTTTGCACATAGAATTGAATAATCGAGTTAGGACCCATTAGCTTTTCTTATTTATGACATAATCAATGCCCGTGCGAAATTTTAAGTTTCTATGTGAGAAAATTACATTCCATACGTAAAACTTGGACGCTAATTCTTTTGTGCCTAGAATTAAATAACGTAGTTGGGACCCTTTAGCTTTTCCTATTTATGACATAATCAATGCTCGTGCCAAATTTCAAGTTTCTATGTGAGAAAATTGGATTCCGTACGTAAAATTTTGACGCTAATTCTTTTGCACATAGAATTGAATAATTGAGTTAGGACCAATTAGCTTTTCCAATTTATGACATAATCAATGCCCGTGCCAAATTTTAAGTTTCTATGTGAGAAAATTACATTCCGTACGAAAAACTTGGGCGCTAATTCTTTAGTGCCTAGAATTAAATAACGAAGTTGGGACCCATTAGCTTTTCCTATTTATGACATAATCAATGCTCGTGCCAAATTTCAAGTTTCTATGTGAGAAAATTGGATTCCGTACATAAAATTTGGAGGCTAATTCTTTTGCACATAGAATTGAATAATCGAGTTGGACCCATTAGCTTTTCCTATTTATGACATAATCAATGCTCGTGCCAAATTTCACCTTTCTATGACACTGGAAAGTGAGAAAAATACATTCCGTACGTAAAATTTTGACGCTAATTCTTTGCGCATAGAATTGAATAATCGAATTGGGACCCATTAGTTTTTCCTATTTAGAACATATTCAATGCCCGTGCCAAATTTTACATTTCTATGTGAGAAAATTGGATTCCGTACGTAAAATTTTGACGCTAATTCTTTTGCACATAGAATTGAATAATCGAGTTGGGACCCATTAGCTTTTCCTATTTATGACATAATCAATGCTCGTGCCAAATTTCAAGTTTCTATGTGAGAAAATTGGATTCCGTACATAAAATTTGGAGGCTAATTCTTTTGCACATAGAATTGAATAATCGAGTTGGACCCATTAGCTTTTCCTATTTATGACATAATCAATGCTCGTGCCAAATTTCACCTTTCTATGACACTGGAAAGTGAGAAAAATACATTCCGTACGTAAAATTTTGACGCTAATTCTTTGCGCATAGAATTGAATAATCGAATTGGGACCCATTAGTTTTTCCTATTTAGAACATATTCAATGCCCGTGCCAAATTTTACATTTCTATGTGAGAAAATTGGATTCCGTACGTAAAATTTGGAGGCTAATTCTTTTGCGCATAGAATTGAATAATCGAGTTGGGACCCATTAGCTTTTCCTATTTATGACATAATCAATGCTCGTGCCAAATTTCAAGTTTCTATGTGAGAAAATTGGATTCCGTACGTAAAATTTGAAGGCTAATTCTTTTGCACATAGAATTGAATAATCGAGTTAGGACCCATTAGCTTTTCTTATTTATGACATAATCAATGCCCGTGCGAAATTTTAAGTTTCTATGTGAGAAAATTACATTCCATACGTAAAACTTGGACGCTAATTCTTTTGTGCCTAGAATTAAATAACGTAGTTGGGACCCTTTAGCTTTTCCTATTTATGACATAATCAATGCTCGTGCCAAATTTCAAGTTTCTATGTGAGAAAATTGGATTCCGTACGTAAAATTTTGACGCTAATTCTTTTGCACATAGAATTGAATAATTGAGTTAGGACCAATTAGCTTTTCCAATTTATGACATAATCAATGCCCGTGCCAAATTTTAAGTTTCTATGTGAGAAAATTACATTCCGTACAAAAAACTTGGGCGCTAATTCTTTAGTGCCTAGAATTAAATAACGAAGTTGGGACCCATTAGCTTTTCCTATTTATGACATAATCAATGCTCGTGCCAAATTTCACGTTTCTATGACACTGGAAAGTGAAAAAAATACATTCCATACATAAAATTTTGACGCTAATTCTTTTGCACATAGAATTAAATAATCGAGTTGGGACCCATTAGTTTTTCCTATTTAGAACATATTCAATGCCCGTGCCAAATTTTAAGTTTCTATGTGAGAAAATTCGATTGTGTACATAAAATTTGGACGCTAATTCTTTTGCGCATAGAATTGAATAATCGAGTTGGGACCCATTAGCTTTTCCTATTTATGACATAATCAATGCTCGTGCCAAATTTTAAGTTTCTATGACACTGGAAAGTGAGAAAAATACATTCCGTACGTAAAATTTTGACGCTAATTCTTTTGCGTATAGAATTGAATAATCGAGTTGGGACCCATTAGTTTTTCCTATTTAGAACATATTCAATGCCCGTGCCAAATTTTAAGTTTCTATGTGAGAAAATTACATTCCGTACGTAACATTTGGACGCTAATTCTTTTGCACATAGAATTAAATAACGGAGTTGGGACCCATTAGCTTTTCCTATTTATGACATAATCAATGCTCGTGCCAAATTTCAAGTTTCTATGTGAGAAAATTGGATTCTGTATGTAAAATTTGGACGCTAATTCTTTTGCACATAGAATTGAATAATCTAGTTAGGACCCATTAGCTTTTCCTATTTATGACATAATCAATGCCCGTGCCAAATTTTAAGTTTCTATGTGAGAAAATTACATTCCATACGTAAAACTTGGACGCTAATTCTTTTCTGCCTAGAATTAAATAACGGAGTTGGGACGCTTTAGCTTTTCCTATTTATGACATAATCAATGCTCGTGCCAAATTTCAAGTTTCTATGTGAGAAAATTGGATTCCGTACGTAAAATTTTGACGCTAATTCTTTTGCACATAGAATTGAATAATTGAGTTAGGACCAATTAGCTTTTCCAATTTATGACATAATCAATGCCCGTGCCAAATTTTAAGTTTCTATGTGAGAAAATTACATTCCGTACGAAAAACTTGGGCGCTAATTCTTTAGTGCCTAGAATTAAATAACGAAGTTGGGACCCATTAGCTTTTCCTATTTATGACATAATCAATGCTCGTGCCAAATTTCACGTTTCTATGACACTGGAAAGTGAAAAAAATACATTCCATACATAAAATTTTGACGCTAATTCTTTTGCACATAGAATTGAATAATCGAGTTGGGACCCATTAGTTTTTCCTATTTAGAACATATTCAATGCCCGTGCCAAATTTTAAGTTTCTATGTGAGAAAATTCGATTGTGTACATAAAATTTGGACGCTAATTCTTTTGCGCATAGAATTGAATAATCGAGTTGGGACCCATTAGCTTTTCCTATTTATGACATAATCAATGCTCGTGCCAAATTTTAAGTTTCTATGTGAGAAAATTGGATTCCGTACGTAAAATTTGGAGGCTAATTCTTTTGCACATAGAATTGAATAATCGAGTTGGACCCATTAGCTTTTCCTATTTATGACATAATCAATGCTCGTGCCAAATTTCAAGTTTCTATGTGAGAAAATTGGATTCCGTACGTAAAATTTGAAGGCTAATTCTTTTGCACATAGAATTGAATAATCGAGTTAGGACCCATTAGCTTTTCTTATTTATGACATAATCAATGCCCGTGCCAAATTTCAAGTTTCTATGTGAGAAATTTACATTCCGTACGTAACATTTGGACGCTAATTCTTTTGCGCATAGAATTAAATAACGGAGTTGGGACCCATTAGCTTTTCCTATTTATGACATAATCAATGCTCGTGCCAAATTTCAAGTTTCTATGTGAGAAAATCGGATTCTGTATGTAAAATTTGGACGCTAATTCTTTTGCACATAGAATTGAATAATCTAGTTAGGACCCATTAGCTTTTCCTATTTATGACATAATCAATGCCTGTGCCAAATTTTAAGTTTCTATGTGAGAAAATTACATTCCATACGTAAAACTTGGACGCTAATTCTTTTGTGCCTAGAATTAAATAACGGAGTTGGGACCCTTTAGCTTTTCCTATTTATGACATAATCAATGCTCGTGCCAAATTTCAAGTTTCTATGTGAGAAAATTGGATTCCGTACGTAAAATTTTGACGCTAATTCTTTTGCACATAGAATTGAATAATTGAGTTAGGACCAATTAGCTTTTCCTATTTATGACATAATCAATGCCTGTGCCAAATTTTAAGTTTCTATGTGAGAAAATTACATTCCGTACGTAAAACTTGGGCGCTAATTCTTTAGTGCCTAGAATTAAATAACGGAGTTGGGACCCATTAGCTTTTCATATTTATGACATAATCAATGCTCGTGCCAAATTTCACGTTTCTATGACACTGGAAAGTGAAAAAAATACATTCCATACGGAAAATTTTGACGCTAATTCTTTTGCGCATAGAATTGAATAATCGAGTTGAGACCCATTAGCTTTTCCTATTTATGACATAATCAATGCTCGTGCCAAATTTCAAGTTTCTATGTGAGAAAATTGGATTCTGTACGTAAAATTTGGACGCTAATTCTTTTGCGCATAGAATTGAATAATCGAGTTGGGACCCATTAGCTTTTCCTATTTATGACATAATCAATGCTCGTGCCAAATTTCAAGTTTCTATGTGAGAAAATTGGATTCCGTACGTAAAATTTGGAGGCTAATTCTTTTGCACATAGAATTGAATAATCGAGTTGGGACCCATTAGCTTTTCCTATTTATGACATAATCAATGCTCTTGCCAAATTTCAAGTTTCTATGTGAGAAAATTGGATTCCGTACGTAAAATTTGAAGGCTAATTCTTTTGCACATAGAATTGAATAATCGAGTTAGGACCCATTAGCTTTTCTTATTTATGACATAATCAATGCCCGTGCCAAATTTTAAGTTTCTATGTGAGAAATTTACATTCCGTACGTAACATTTGGACGCTAATTCTTTTGCGCATAGAATTAAATAACGGAGTTGGGACCCATTAGCTTTTCCTATTTATGACATAATCAATGCTCGTGCCAAATTTCACGTTTCTATGACACTGGAAAGTGAAAAAAATACATTCCACACATAAAATTTTGACGCTAATTCTTTTGCACATAGAATTGAATAATCGAGTTAGGACCCATTAGCTTTTCCTATTCATGACATAATCAATGCTTGTGCCAAATTTCACGTTTCTATGACACTGGAAAGTGAGAAAAATACATTCCATACGGAAAATTTTGACGCTAATTCTTTTGCGCATAAAATTGAATAATCGAGTTGAGACACATTAGTTTTTCCTATTTAGGACATATTCAATGCCCGTTCCAAATTTTAAGTTTCTATGTGAGAAAATTGGATTCTGTACGTAAAATTTGGACGCTAATTCTTTTGCGCATAGAATTGAATAATCGAGTTGGGACCCATTAGCTTTTCCTATTTATGACATAATCAATGCTCGTGCCAAATTTCAAGTTTCTATGTGAGAAAATTGGATTCCGTACGTAAAATTTGGAGGCTAATTCTTTTGCACATAGAATTGAAAAATCGAGTTGGGACCCATTAGGTTTTCCTATTTATGACATAATCAATGCTCGTGCCAAATTTCAAGTTTCTATGTGAGAAAATTGGATTCCGTACATAAAATTTGGACGCTAATTCTTTTGCACATAGAATTGAATAATCGAGTTGGGACCCATTAGCTTTTCCTATTTATGACACAATCAATGCTCGTGCCAAATTTCACGTTTCTATGACACTGGAAAGTGAGAACAATACATTCCGTACGTAAAATTTTGACGCTAATTCTTTTGCTCATAGAATTAAATAATCGAGTTGGGACCCATTAGTTTTTTCTATTTAGAACATATTCAATGCCCGTGCCAAATTTTAAGTTTCTATGTGAGAAAATTACATTCCATACGTAAAACTTGGACGCTAATTCTTTTGTGCCTAGAATTAAATAACGGAGGTTGGACCCTTTAGCTTTTCCTATTTATGACATAATCAATGCTCGTGCCGAATTTCAAGTTTCTATGTGAGAAAATTGGATTCCGTACGTAAAATTTTGACGCTAATTCTTTTGCACATAGAATTGAATAATTGAGTTAGGACCAATTAGCTTTTCCTATTTATGACATAATCAATGCCCGTGCCAAATTTTAAGTTTCTATGTGAGAAAATTACATTCCGTACGTAAAACTTGGGCGCTAATTCTTTAGTGCCTAGAATTAAATAACGGAGTTGGGACCCATTAGCTTTTCCTATTTATGACATAATCAATGCTCGTGCCAAATTTCACGTTTCTATGACACTGGAAAGTGAAAAAAATACATTCCATACATAAAATTTTGACGCTAATTCTTTTGCACATAGAATTGAATAATCGAGTTAGGACCCATTAGCTTTTCCTATTCATGACATAATCAATGCTTGTGCCAAATTTCACGTTTCTATGACACTGGAAAGTGAGAAAAATACATTCCGTACGGAAAATTTGGATGCTAATTCTTTTGCGCATAGAATTGAATAATCGAGTTGAGACACATTAGTTTTTCCTATTTAGGACATATTCAATGCCCGTTCCAAATTTTAAGTTTCTATGTGAGAAAATTGGATTCTGTACGTAAAATTTGGACGCTAATTCTTTTGCGCATAGAATTGAATAATCGAGTTGGGACCCATTAGCTTTTCCTATTTATGACATAATCAATGCTCGTGCCAAATTTCAAGTTTCTATGTGAGAAAATTGGATTCCGTACGTAAAATTTGGAGGCTAATTCTTTTGCACATAGAATTGAAAAATCGAGTTGGGACCCATTAGCTTTTCCTATTTATGACATAATCAATGCTCGTGCCAAATTTCAAGTTTCTATGTGAGAAAATTGGATTCCGTACATAAAATTTGGACGCTAATTCTTTTGCACATAGAATTGAATAATCGAGTTGGGACCCATTAGCTTTTCCTATTTATGACACAATCAATGCTCGTGCCAAATTTCACGTTTCTATGACACTGGAAAGTGAGAACAATACATTCCGTACGTAAAATTTTGACGCTAATTCTTTTGTGCATAGAATTAAATAATCGAGTTGGGACCCATTAGTTTTTCCTATTTAGAACATATTCAATGCCCGTGCCAAATTTTAAGTTTCTATGTGAGAAAATTCGATTGTGTACATAAAATTTGGACGCTAATTCTTTTGCGCATAGAATTGAATAATCGAGTTGGGACCCATTAGCTTTTCCTATTTATGACATAATCAATGCTCATGCCAAATTTCAAGTTTCTATGTGAGAAAATTGGATTCCGTACGTAAAATTTGGAGGCTAATTCTTTTGCACATAGAATTGAATAATCGAGTTGGACCCATTAGCTTTTCCTATTTATGACATAATCAATGCTCGTGCCAAATTTCACGTTTCTATGACACTGGAAAGTGAGAAAAATACATTCCGTACGTAAAATTTTGACGCTAATTCTTTTGCTCATAGAATTAAATAATCGAGTTGGGACCCATTAGTTTTTCCTATTTAGAACATATTCAATGCCCGTGCCAAATTTTAAGTTTCTATGTGAGAAAATTCGATTGTGTACATAAAATTTGGACGCTAATTCTTTTGCGCATAGAATTGAATAATCGAGTTGGGACCAATTAGCTTTTCCTATTTATGACATAATCAATGCTCGTGCCAAATTTCAAGTTTCTATGTGAGAAAATTGGATTCCGTACATAAAATTTGGAGGCTAATTATTTTGCACATAGAATTGAATAATCGAGTTGGCCCCTAAGCTTTTCCTATTTATGACATAATCAATGCTCGTGCCAAATTTCACGTTTCTATGACACTGGAAAGTGAGAAAAATACATTCCGTACGTAAAATTTTGACGCTAATTCTTTTGCGTATAGAATTGAATAATCGAGTTGGGACCCATTAGTTTTTCCTATTTAGAACATATTCAATGCCCGTGCCAAATTTTAAGTTTCTATGTGAGAAAATTACATTCCGTACGTAACATTTGGACGCTAATTCTTTTGCGCATAGAATTAAATAACGGAGTTGGGACCCATTAGCTTTTCCTATTTATGACATAATCAATGCTCGTGCCAAATTTCAAGTTTCTATGTGAGAAAATTGGATTCTGTATGTAAAATTTGGACGCTAATTCTTTTGCACATAGAATTGAATAATCTAGTTAGGACCCATTAGCTTTTCCTATTTATGACATAATCAATGCCCGTGCCAAATTTTAATTTTTTATGTGAGAAAATTACATTCCATACGTAAAACTTGGACGCTAATTCTTTTGTGCCTAGAATTAAATAACGGAGTTGGGACCCTTTAGCTTTTCCTATTTATGACATAATCAATGCTCGTGCCAAATTTCAAGTTTCTATGTGAGAAAATTGGATTCCGTACGTAAAATTTTGACGCTAATTCTTTTGCACATAGAATTGAATAATTGAGTTAGGACCAATTAGCTTTTCCTATTTATGACATAATCAATGCCCGTGCCAAATTTTATGTTTCTATGTGAGAAAATTACATTCCGTACGTAAAACTTGGGCGCTAATTCTTTAGTGCCTAGAATTAAATAACGGAGTTGGGGCCCATTAGCTTTTCCTATTTATGACATAATCAATGCTCGTGCCAAATTTCACGTTTCTATGACACTGGAAAGTGAAAAAAATACATTCCATACATAAAATTTTGACGCTAATTCTTTTGCACATAGAATTAAATAATCGAGTTGGGACCCATTAGTTTTTCCTATTTAGAACATATTCAATGCCCGTGCCAAATTTTAAGTTTCTATGTGAGAAAATTCGATTGTGTACATAAAATTTGGACGCTAATTCTTTTGCGCATAGAATTGAATAATCGAGTTGGGACCCATTAGCTTTTCCTATTTATGACATAATCAATGCTCGTGCCAAATTTCAAGTTTCTATGTGAGAAAATTGGATTCCGTACGTAAAATTTGGAGGCTAATTCTTTTGCACATAGAATTGAATAATCGAGTTGGACCCATTAGCTTTTCCTATTTATGACATAATCAATGCTCGTGCCAAATTTCACGTTTCTATGACACTGAAGAGTGAGAAAAATACATTCTGTACGTAAAATTTTGACGCTAATTCTTTTGCGCATAGAATTGAATAATCGAGTTGGGACCCATTAGTTTTTCCTATTTAGAACATATTCAATGCCCGTGCCAAATTTTAAGTTTCTATGTGAGAAAATTGGATAGTATACATAAAATTTGGACGCTAATTCTTTTGCGCATAGAATTGAATAATCGAGTTGGGACCCATTAGCTTTTCCTATTTATGACATAATCAATGCTCGTGCCAAATTTCAAGTTTCTATGTGAGAAAATTGGATTCCGTACGTAAAATTTGGAGGCTAATTCTTTTGCACATAGAATTAAATAATCGAGTTGGGACCCATTAGCTTTTCCTATTTATGACATAATCAAAGCTCGTGCCAAATTTCAAGTTTCTATGTGAGAAAATTGGATTCCGTACGTAAAATTTGAAGGCTAATTCTTTTGCACATAGAATTGAATAATCGAGTTAGCACCCATTAGCTTTTCTTATTTATGACATAATCAATGCCCGTGCCAAATTTTAAGTTTCTATGTGAGAAAATTACATTCCGTACGTAACATTTGGACGCTAATTCTTTTGCTCATAGAATTAAATAATGGAGTTGGGACACATTAGCTGTTCCTATTTATGACATAATCAATGCTCGTGCCAAATTTCAAGTTTCTATGTGAGAAAATTGGATTCTGTATGTAAAATTTGGAGGCTAATTCTTTTGCACATAGAATTGAATAATCGAGTTGGGACCCATTAGCTTTTCCTATTTATGACATAATCAATGCTCTTGCCAAATTTCAAGTTTCTATGTGAGAAAATTGGATTCCGTACGTAAAATTTGAAGGCTAATTCTTTTGCACATAGAATTGAATAATCGAGTTAGGACCCATTAGCTTTTCTTATTTATGACATAATCAATGCCCGTGCCAAATTTTAAGTTTCTATGTGAGAAATTTACATTCCGTACGTAACATTTGGACGCTAATTCTTTTGCGCATAGAATTAAATAACGGAGTTGGGACCCATTAGCTTTTCCTATTTATGACATAATCAATGCTCGTGCCAAATTTCACGTTTCTATGACACTGGAAAGTGAAAAAAATACATTCCACACATAAAATTTTGACGCTAATTCTTTTGCACATAGAATTGAATAATCGAGTTAGGACCCATTAGCTTTTCCTATTCATGACATAATCAATGCTTGTGCCAAATTTCACGTTTCTATGACACTGGAAAGTGAGAAAAATACATTCCATACGGAAAATTTTGACGCTAATTCTTTTGCGCATAAAATTGAATAATCGAGTTGAGACACATTAGTTTTTCCTATTTAGGACATATTCAATGCCCGTTCCAAATTTTAAGTTTCTATGTGAGAAAATTGGATTCTGTACGTAAAATTTGGACGCTAATTCTTTTGCGCATAGAATTGAATAATCGAGTTGGGACCCATTAGCTTTTCCTATTTATGACATAATCAATGCTCGTGCCAAATTTCAAGTTTCTATGTGAGAAAATTGGATTCCGTACGTAAAATTTGGAGGCTAATTCTTTTGCACATAGAATTGAAAAATCGAGTTGGGACCCATTAGGTTTTCCTATTTATGACATAATCAATGCTCGTGCCAAATTTCAAGTTTCTATGTGAGAAAATTGGATTCCGTACATAAAATTTGGACGCTAATTCTTTTGCACATAGAATTGAATAATCGAGTTGGGACCCATTAGCTTTTCCTATTTATGACACAATCAATGCTCGTGCCAAATTTCACGTTTCTATGACACTGGAAAGTGAGAACAATACATTCCGTACGTAAAATTTTGACGCTAATTCTTTTGCTCATAGAATTAAATAATCGAGTTGGGACCCATTAGTTTTTTCTATTTAGAACATATTCAATGCCCGTGCCAAATTTTAAGTTTCTATGTGAGAAAATTACATTCCATACGTAAAACTTGGACGCTAATTCTTTTGTGCCTAGAATTAAATAACGGAGGTTGGACCCTTTAGCTTTTCCTATTTATGACATAATCAATGCTCGTGCCGAATTTCAAGTTTCTATGTGAGAAAATTGGATTCCGTACGTAAAATTTTGACGCTAATTCTTTTGCACATAGAATTGAATAATTGAGTTAGGACCAATTAGCTTTTCCTATTTATGACATAATCAATGCCCGTGCCAAATTTTAAGTTTCTATGTGAGAAAATTACATTCCGTACGTAAAACTTGGGCGCTAATTCTTTAGTGCCTAGAATTAAATAACGGAGTTGGGACCCATTAGCTTTTCCTATTTATGACATAATCAATGCTCGTGCCAAATTTCACGTTTCTATGACACTGGAAAGTGAAAAAAATACATTCCATACATAAAATTTTGACGCTAATTCTTTTGCACATAGAATTGAATAATCGAGTTAGGACCCATTAGCTTTTCCTATTCATGACATAATCAATGCTTGTGCCAAATTTCACGTTTCTATGACACTGGAAAGTGAGAAAAATACATTCCGTACGGAAAATTTGGATGCTAATTCTTTTGCGCATAGAATTGAATAATCGAGTTGAGACACATTAGTTTTTCCTATTTAGGACATATTCAATGCCCGTTCCAAATTTTAAGTTTCTATGTGAGAAAATTGGATTCTGTACGTAAAATTTGGACGCTAATTCTTTTGCGCATAGAATTGAATAATCGAGTTGGGACCCATTAGCTTTTCCTATTTATGACATAATCAATGCTCGTGCCAAATTTCAAGTTTCTATGTGAGAAAATTGGATTCCGTACGTAAAATTTGGAGGCTAATTCTTTTGCACATAGAATTGAAAAATCGAGTTGGGACCCATTAGCTTTTCCTATTTATGACATAATCAATGCTCATGCCAAATTTCAAGTTTCTATGTGAGAAAATTGGATTCCGTACGTAAAATTTGGAGGCTAATTCTTTTGCACATAGAATTGAATAATCGAGTTGGACCCATTAGCTTTTCCTATTTATGACATAATCAATGCTCGTGCCAAATTTCACGTTTCTATGACACTGGAAAGTGAGAAAAATACATTCCGTACGTAAAATTTTGACGCTAATTCTTTTGCTCATAGAATTAAATAATCGAGTTGGGACCCATTAGTTTTTCCTATTTAGAACATATTCAATGCCCGTGCCAAATTTTAAGTTTCTATGTGAGAAAATTCGATTGTGTACATAAAATTTGGACGCTAATTCTTTTGCGCATAGAATTGAATAATCGAGTTGGGACCAATTAGCTTTTCCTATTTATGACATAATCAATGCTCGTGCCAAATTTCAAGTTTCTATGTGAGAAAATTGGATTCCGTACATAAAATTTGGAGGCTAATTATTTTGCACATAGAATTGAATAATCGAGTTGGCCCCTAAGCTTTTCCTATTTATGACATAATCAATGCTCGTGCCAAATTTCACGTTTCTATGACACTGGAAAGTGAGAAAAATACATTCCGTACGTAAAATTTTGACGCTAATTCTTTTGCGTATAGAATTGAATAATCGAGTTGGGACCCATTAGTTTTTCCTATTTAGAACATATTCAATGCCCGTGCCAAATTTTAAGTTTCTATGTGAGAAAATTACATTCCGTACGTAACATTTGGACGCTAATTCTTTTGCGCATAGAATTAAATAACGGAGTTGGGACCCATTAGCTTTTCCTATTTATGACATAATCAATGCTCGTGCCAAATTTCAAGTTTCTATGTGAGAAAATTGGATTCTGTATGTAAAATTTGGACGCTAATTCTTTTGCACATAGAATTGAATAATCTAGTTAGGACCCATTAGCTTTTCCTATTTATGACATAATCAATGCCCGTGCCAAATTTTAATTTTTTATGTGAGAAAATTACATTCCATACGTAAAACTTGGACGCTAATTCTTTTGTGCCTAGAATTAAATAACGGAGTTGGGACCCTTTAGCTTTTCCTATTTATGACATAATCAATGCTCGTGCCAAATTTCAAGTTTCTATGTGAGAAAATTGGATTCCGTACGTAAAATTTTGACGCTAATTCTTTTGCACATAGAATTGAATAATTGAGTTAGGACCAATTAGCTTTTCCTATTTATGACATAATCAATGCCCGTGCCAAATTTTATGTTTCTATGTGAGAAAATTACATTCCGTACGTAAAACTTGGGCGCTAATTCTTTAGTGCCTAGAATTAAATAACGGAGTTGGGGCCCATTAGCTTTTCCTATTTATGACATAATCAATGCTCGTGCCAAATTTCACGTTTCTATGACACTGGAAAGTGAAAAAAATACATTCCATACATAAAATTTTGACGCTAATTCTTTTGCACATAGAATTAAATAATCGAGTTGGGACCCATTAGTTTTTCCTATTTAGAACATATTCAATGCCCGTGCCAAATTTTAAGTTTCTATGTGAGAAAATTCGATTGTGTACATAAAATTTGGACGCTAATTCTTTTGCGCATAGAATTGAATAATCGAGTTGGGACCCATTAGCTTTTCCTATTTATGACATAATCAATGCTCGTGCCAAATTTCAAGTTTCTATGTGAGAAAATTGGATTCCGTACGTAAAATTTGGAGGCTAATTCTTTTGCACATAGAATTGAATAATCGAGTTGGACCCATTAGCTTTTCCTATTTATGACATAATCAATGCTCGTGCCAAATTTCACGTTTCTATGACACTGAAGAGTGAGAAAAATACATTCTGTACGTAAAATTTTGACGCTAATTCTTTTGCGCATAGAATTGAATAATCGAGTTGGGACCCATTAGTTTTTCCTATTTAGAACATATTCAATGCCCGTGCCAAATTTTAAGTTTCTATGTGAGAAAATTGGATAGTATACATAAAATTTGGACGCTAATTCTTTTGCGCATAGAATTGAATAATCGAGTTGGGACCCATTAGCTTTTCCTATTTATGACATAATCAATGCTCGTGCCAAATTTCAAGTTTCTATGTGAGAAAATTGGATTCCGTACTTAAAATTTGGAGGCTAATTCTTTTGCACATAGAATTAAATAATCGAGTTGGGACCCATTAGCTTTTCCTATTTATGACATAATCAAAGCTCGTGCCAAATTTCAAGTTTCTATGTGAGAAAATTGGATTCCGTACGTAAAATTTGAAGGCTAATTCTTTTGCACATAGAATTGAATAATCGAGTTAGCACCCATTAGCTTTTCTTATTTATGACATAATCAATGCCCGTGCCAAATTTTAAGTTTCTATGTGAGAAAATTACATTCCGTACGTAACATTTGGACGCTAATTCTTTTGCTCATAGAATTAAATAATGGAGTTGGGACACATTAGCTGTTCCTATTTATGACATAATCAATGCTCGTGCCAAATTTCAAGTTTCTATGTGAGAAAATTGGATTCTGTATGTAAAATTTGGACGCTAATTCTTTTGCACATAGAATTGAATAATCTAGTTAGGACCCATTAGCTTTTCCTATTTATGACATAATCAATGCCCGTGCCAAATTTTAAGTTTCTATGTGAGAAAATTACATTCCATACGTAAAACTTGGACGCTAATTCTTTTGTGCCTAGAATTAAATAACGGAGTTGGGACCCTTTAGCTTTTCCTATTTATGACATAATCAATGCTCGTGCCAAATTTCAAGTTTCTATGTGAGAAAATTGGATTCTGTACGTAAAATTTGGACGCTAATTCTTTTGCACATAGAATTGAATAATTGAGTTAGGACCAATTAGCTTTTCCTATTTATGACATAATCAATGCCCGTGCCAAATTTTAAGTTTCTATGTGAGAAAATTACATTCCATACGTAAAACTTGGACGCTAATTCTTTTGTGCCTAGAATTAAATAACGGAGTTGGGACCATTTAGCTTTTCCTATTTATGACATAATCAATGCTCGTGCCAAATTTCAAGTTTCTATGTGAGAAAATTGGATTCCGTACGTAAAATTTTGACGCTAATTCTTTTGCACATAGAATTGAATAATTGAGTTAGGACCAATTAGCTTTTCCAATTTATGACATAATCAATGCCCGTGCCAAATTTTAAGTTTCTATGTGAGAAAATTACATTCCGTACGAAAAACTTGGGCGCTAATTCTTTAGTGCCTAGAATTAAATAACGAAGTTGGGACCCATTAGCTTTTCCTATTTATGACATAATCAATGCTCGTGCCAAATTTCACGTTTCTATGACACTGGAAAGTGAAAAAAATACATTCCATACATAAAATTTTGACGCTAATTCTTTTGCACATAGAATTAAATAATCGAGTTGGGACCCATTAGTTTTTCCTATTTAGAACATATTCAATGCCCGTGCCAAATTTTAAGTTTCTATGTGAGAAAATTCGATTGTGTACATAAAATTTGGACGCTAATTCTTTTGCGCATAGAATTGAATAATCGAGTTGGGACCCATTAGCTTTTCCTATTTATGACATAATCAATGCTCGTGCCAAATTTTAAGTTTCTATGTGAGAAAATTGGATTCCGTACGTAAAATTTGGAGGCTAATTCTTTTGCACATAGAATTGAATAATCGAGTTGGACCCATTAGCTTTTCCTATTTATGACATAATCAATGCTCGTGCCAAATTTCAAGTTTCTATGTGAGAAAATTGGATTCCGTACGTAAAATTTGAAGGCTAATTCTTTTGCACATAGAATTGAATAATCGAGTTAGGACCCATTAGCTTTTCTTATTTATGACATAATCAATGCCCGTGCCAAATTTCAAGTTTCTATGTGAGAAATTTACATTCCGTACGTAACATTTGGACGCTAATTCTTTTGCGCATAGAATTAAATAACGGAGTTGGGACCCATTAGCTTTTCCTATTTATGACATAATCAATGCTCGTGCCAAATTTCAAGTTTCTATGTGAGAAAATCGGATTCTGTATGTAAAATTTGGACGCTAATTCTTTTGCACATAGAATTGAATAATCTAGTTAGGACCCATTAGCTTTTCCTATTTATGACATAATCAATGCCTGTGCCAAATTTTAAGTTTCTATGTGAGAAAATTACATTCCATACGTAAAACTTGGACGCTAATTCTTTTGTGCCTAGAATTAAATAACGGAGTTGGGACCCTTTAGCTTTTCCTATTTATGACATAATCAATGCTCGTGCCAAATTTCAAGTTTCTATGTGAGAAAATTGGATTCCGTACGTAAAATTTTGACGCTAATTCTTTTGCACATAGAATTGAATAATTGAGTTAGGACCAATTAGCTTTTCCTATTTATGACATAATCAATGCCTGTGCCAAATTTTAAGTTTCTATGTGAGAAAATTACATTCCGTACGTAAAACTTGGGCGCTAATTCTTTAGTGCCTAGAATTAAATAACGGAGTTGGGACCCATTAGCTTTTCATATTTATGACATAATCAATGCTCGTGCCAAATTTCACGTTTCTATGACACTGGAAAGTGAAAAAAATACATTCCATACATAAAATTTTGACGCTAATTCTTTTGCACATAGAATTGAATAATCGAGTTAGGACCCATTAGCTTTTCCTATTCATGACATAATCAATGCTCGTGCCAAATTTCACGTTTCTATGACACTGGAAAGTGAGAAAAATACATTCCATACGGAAAATTTTGACGCTAATTCTTTTGCGCATAGAATTGAATAATCGAGTTGAGACCCATTAGCTTTTCCTATTTATGACATAATCAATGCTCGTGCCAAATTTCAAGTTTCTATGTGAGAAAATTGGATTCTGTACGTAAAATTTGGACGCTAATTCTTTTGCGCATAGAATTGAATAATCGAGTTGGGACCCATTAGCTTTTCCTATTTATGACATAATCAATGCTCGTGCCAAATTTCAAGTTTCTATGTGAGAAAATTGGATTCCGTACGTAAAATTTGGAGGCTAATTCTTTTGCACATAGAATTGAATAATCGAGTTGGGACCCATTAGCTTTTCCTATTTATGACATAATCAATGCTCGTGCCAAATTTCAAGTTTCTATGTGAGAAAATTGGATTCCGTACGTAAAATTTGAAGGCTAATTCTTTTGCACATAGAATTGAATAATCGAGTTAGGACCCATCAGCTTTTCTTATTTATGACATAATCAATGCCCGTGCCAAATTTTAAGTTTCTATGTGAGAAATTTACATTCCGTACGTAACATTTGGACGCTAATTCTTTTGCGCATAGAATTAAATAACGGAGTTGGGACCCATTAGCTTTTCCTATTTATGACATAATCAATGCTCGTGCCAAATTTCACGTTTCTATGACACTGGAAAGTGAAAAAAATACATTCCACACATAAAATTTTGACGCTAATTCTTTTGCACATAGAATTGAATAATCGAGTTAGGACCCATTAGCTTTTCCTATTCATGACATAATCAATGCTTGTGCCAAATTTCACGTTTCTATGACACTGGAAAGTGAGAAAAATACATTCCATACGGAAAATTTTGACGCTAATTCTTTTGCGCATAAAATTGAATAATCGAGTTGAGACACATTAGTTTTTCCTATTTAGGACATATTCAATGCCCGTTCCAAATTTTAAGTTTCTATGTGAGAAAATTGGATTCTGTACGTAAAATTTGGACGCTAATTCTTTTGCGCATAGAATTGAATAATCGAGTTGGGACCCATTAGCTTTTCCTATTTATGACATAATCAATGCTCGTGCCAAATTTCAAGTTTCTATGTGAGAAAATTGGATTCCGTACGTAAAATTTGGAGGCTAATTCTTTTGCACATAGAATTGAAAAATCGAGTTGGGACCCATTAGGTTTTCCTATTTATGACATAATCAATGCTCGTGCCAAATTTCAAGTTTCTATGTGAGAAAATTGGATTCCGTACATAAAATTTGGACGCTAATTCTTTTGCACATAGAATTGAATAATCGAGTTGGGACCCATTAGCTTTTCCTATTTATGACACAATCAATGCTCGTGCCAAATTTCACGTTTCTATGACACTGGAAAGTGAGAACAATACATTCCGTACGTAAAATTTTGACGCTAATTCTTTTGCTCATAGAATTAAATAATCGAGTTGGGACCCATTAGTTTTTTCTATTTAGAACATATTCAATGCCCGTGCCAAATTTTAAGTTTCTATGTGAGAAAATTACATTCCATACGTAAAACTTGGACGCTAATTCTTTTGTGCCTAGAATTAAATAACAGAGGTTGGACCCTTTAGCTTTTCCTATTTATGACATAATCAATGCTCGTGCCGAATTTCAAGTTTCTATGTGAGAAAATTGGATTCCGTACGTAAAATTTTGACGCTAATTCTTTTGCACATAGAATTGAATAATTGAGTTAGGACCAATTAGCTTTTCCTATTTATGACATAATCAATGCCCGTGCCAAATTTTAAGTTTCTATGTGAGAAAATTACATTCCGTACGTAAAACTTGGGCGCTAATTCTTTAGTGCCTAGAATTAAATAACGGAGTTGGGACCCATTAGCTTTTCCTATTTATGACATAATCAATGCTCGTGCCAAATTTCACGTTTCTATGACACTGGAAAGTGAAAAAAATACATTCCATACATAAAATTTTGACGCTAATTCTTTTGCACATAGAATTGAATAATCGAGTTAGGACCCATTAGCTTTTCCTATTCATGACATAATCAATGCTTGTGCCAAATTTCACGTTTCTATGACACTGGAAAGTGAGAAAAATACATTCCGTACGGAAAATTTGGATGCTAATTCTTTTGCGCATAGAATTGAATAATCGAGTTGAGACACATTAGTTTTTCCTATTTAGGACATATTCAATGCCCGTTCCAAATTTTAAGTTTCTATGTGAGAAAATTGGATTCTGTACGTAAAATTTGGACGCTAATTCTTTTGCGCATAGAATTGAATAATCGAGTTGGGACCCATTAGCTTTTCCTATTTATGACATAATCAATGCTCGTGCCAAATTTCAAGTTTCTATGTGAGAAAATTGGATTCCGTACGTAAAATTTGGAGGCTAATTCTTTTGCACATAGAATTGAAAAATCGAGTTGGGACCCATTAGCTTTTCCTATTTATGACATAATCAATGCTCGTGCCAAATTTCAAGTTTCTATGTGAGAAAATTGGATTCCGTACATAAAATTTGGACGCTAATTCTTTTGCACATAGAATTGAATAATCGAGTTGGGACCCATTAGCTTTTCCTATTTATGACACAATCAATGCTCGTGCCAAATTTCACGTTTCTATGACACTGGAAAGTGAGAACAATACATTCCGTACGTAAAATTTTGACGCTAATTCTTTTGTGCATAGAATTAAATAATCGAGTTGGGACCCATTAGTTTTTCCTATTTAGAACATATTCAATGCCCGTGCCAAATTTTAAGTTTCTATGTGAGAAAATTCGATTGTGTACATAAAATTTGGACGCTAATTCTTTTGCGCATAGAATTGAATAATCGAGTTGGGACCCATTAGCTTTTCCTATTTATGACATAATCAATGCTCATGCCAAATTTCAAGTTTCTATGTGAGAAAATTGGATTCCGTACGTAAAATTTGGAGGCTAATTCTTTTGCACATAGAATTGAATAATCGAGTTGGACCCATTAGCTTTTCCTATTTATGACATAATCAATGCTCGTGCCAAATTTCACGTTTCTATGACACTGGAAAGTGAGAAAAATACATTCCGTACGTAAAATTTTGACGCTAATTCTTTTGCTCATAGAATTAAATAATCGAGTTGGGACCCATTAGTTTTTCCTATTTAGAACATATTCAATGCCCGTGCCAAATTTTAAGTTTCTATGTGAGAAAATTCGATTGTGTACATAAAATTTGGACGCTAATTCTTTTGCGCATAGAATTGAATAATCGAGTTGGGACCCATTAGCTTTTCCTATTTATGACATAATCAATGCTCGTGCCAAATTTCAAGTTTCTATGTGAGAAAATTGGATTCCGTACATAAAATTTGGAGGCTAATTATTTTGCACATAGAATTGAATAATCGAGTTGGCCCCTAAGCTTTTCCTATTTATGACATAATCAATGCTCGTGCCAAATTTCACGTTTCTATGACACTGGAAAGTGAGAAAAATACATTCCGTACGTAAAATTTTGACGCTAATTCTTTTGCGTATAGAATTGAATAATCGAGTTGGGACCCATTAGTTTTTCCTATTTAGAACATATTCAATGCCCGTGCCAAATTTTAAGTTTCTATGTGAGAAAATTACATTCCGTACGTAACATTTGGACGCTAATTCTTTTGCGCATAGAATTAAATAACGGAGTTGGGACCCATTAGCTTTTCCTATTTATGACATAATCAATGCTCGTGCCAAATTTCAAGTTTCTATGTGAGAAAATTGGATTCTGTATGTAAAATTTGGACGCTAATTCTTTTGCACATAGAATTGAATAATCTAGTTAGGACCCATTAGCTTTTCCTATTTATGACATAATCAATGCCCGTGCCAAATTTTAATTTTTTATGTGAGAAAATTACATTCCATACGTAAAACTTGGACGCTAATTCTTTTGTGCCTAGAATTAAATAACGGAGTTGGGACCCTTTAGCTTTTCCTATTTATGACATAATCAATGCTCGTGCCAAATTTCAAGTTTCTATGTGAGAAAATTGGATTCCGTACGTAAAATTTTGACGCTAATTCTTTTGCACATAGAATTGAATAATTGAGTTAGGACCAATTAGCTTTTCCTATTTATGACATAATCAATGCCCGTGCCAAATTTTATGTTTCTATGTGAGAAAATTACATTCCGTACGTAAAACTTGGGCGCTAATTCTTTAGTGCCTAGAATTAAATAACGGAGTTGGGGCCCATTAGCTTTTCCTATTTATGACATAATCAATGCTCGTGCCAAATTTCACGTTTCTATGACACTGGAAAGTGAAAAAAATACATTCCATACATAAAATTTTGACGCTAATTCTTTTGCACATGGAATTAAATAATCGAGTTGGGACCCATTAGTTTTTCCTATTTAGAACATATTCAATGCCCGTGCCAAATTTTAAGTTTCTATGTGAGAAAATTCGATTGTGTACATAAAATTTGGACGCTAATTCTTTTGCGCATAGAATTGAATAATCGAGTTGGGACCCATTAGCTTTTCCTATTTATGACATAATCAATGCTCGTGCCAAATTTCAAGTTTCTATGTGAGAAAATTGGATTCCGTACGTAAAATTTGGAGGCTAATTCTTTTGCACATAGAATTGAATAATCGAGTTGGACCCATTAGCTTTTCCTATTTATGACATAATCAATGCTCGTGCCAAATTTCACGTTTCTATGACACTGAAGAGTGAGAAAAATACATTCTGTACGTAAAATTTTGACGCTAATTCTTTTGCGCATAGAATTGAATAATCGAGTTGGGACCCATTAGTTTTTCCTATTTAGAACATATTCAATGCCCGTGCCAAATTTTAAGTTTCTATGTGAGAAAATTGGATAGTATACATAAAATTTGGACGCTAATTCTTTTGCGCATAGAATTGAATAATCGAGTTGGGACCCATTAGCTTTTCCTATTTATGACATAATCAATGCTCGTGCCAAATTTCAAGTTTCTATGTGAGAAAATTGGATTCCGTACGTAAAATTTGGAGGCTAATTCTTTTGCACATAGAATTAAATAATCGAGTTGGGACCCATTAGCTTTTCCTATTTATGACATAATCAAAGCTCGTGCCAAATTTCAAGTTTCTATGTGAGAAAATTGGATTCCGTACGTAAAATTTGAAGGCTAATTCTTTTGCACATAGAATTGAATAATCGAGTTAACACCCATTAGCTTTTCTTATTTATGACATAATCAATGCCCGTGCCAAATTTTAAGTTTCTATGTGAGAAAATTACATTCCGTACGTAACATTTGGACGCTAATTCTTTTGCTCATAGAATTAAATAATGGAGTTGGGACACATTAGCTGTTCCTATTTATGACATAATCAATGCTCGTGCCAAATTTCAAGTTTCTATGTGAGAAAATTGGATTCTGTATGTAAAATTTGGACGCTAATTCTTTTGCACATAGAATTGAATAATCTAGTTAGGACCCATTAGCTTTTCCTATTTATGACATAATCAATGCCCGTGCCAAATTTTAAGTTTCTATGTGAGAAAATTACATTCCATACGTAAAACTTGGACGCTAATTCTTTTGTGCCTAGAATTAAATAACGGAGTTGGGACCCTTTAGCTTTTCCTATTTATGACATAATCAATGCTCGTGCCAAATTTCAAGTTTCTATGTGAGAAAATTGGATTCTGTACGTAAAATTTGGACGCTAATTCTTTTGCACATAGAATTGAATAATTGAGTTAGGACCAATTAGCTTTTCCTATTTATGACATAATCAATGCCCGTGCCAAATTTTAAGTTTCTATGTGAGAAAATTACATTCCATACGTAAAACTTGGACGCTAATTCTTTTGTGCCTAGAATTAAATAACGGAGTTGGGACCATTTAGCTTTTCCTATTTATGACATAATCAATGCTCGTGCCAAATTTCAAGTTTCTATGTGAGAAAATTGGATTCCGTACGTAAAATTTGAAGGCTAATTCTTTTGCACATAGAATTGAATAATCGAGTTAGCACCCATTAGCTTTTCTTATTTATGACATAATCAATGCCCGTGCCAAATTTTAAGTTTCTATGTGAGAAAATTACATTCCGTACGTAACATTTGGACGCTAATTCTTTTGCTCATAGAATTAAATAATGGAGTTGGGACACATTAGCTTTTCCTATTTATGACATAATCAATGCTCGTGCCAAATTTCAAGTTTCTATGTGAGAAAATTGGTTTCTGTATGTAAAATTTGGACACTAATTCTTTTGCACATAGAATTGAATAATCGAGTTGGGACCCATTAGCTTTTCCTATTTATGACATAATCAATGCTCGTGCCAAATTTCAAGTTTCTATGTGAGAAAATTGGATTCCGTACGTAAAATTTAGAGGCTAATTCTTTTGCACATAGAATTGAATAATCGAGTTGGACCCATTAGCTTTTCCTATTTATGACATAATCAATGCCGTGCCAAATTTCACGTTTCTATGACACTGGAAAGTGAGAAAAATACATTCCGTACGTAAAATTTTGACGCTAATTCTTTTGCGCATAGAATTGAATAATCGAGTTGGGACCCATTAGTTTTTCCTATTTAGAACATATTCAATGCCCGTGCCAAATTTTAAGTTTCCATGTGAGAAAATTGGATAGTGTACATAAAATTTTGACGCTAATTCTTTTGCGCATAGAATTGAATAATCGAGTTGGGACCCATTAGCTTTTCCTATTTATGACATAATCAATGCTCGTGCCAAATTTCAAGTTTCTATGTGAGAAAATTGGATTCCGTACGTAAAATTTGAAGGCTAATTCTTTTGCACATAGAATTGAATAATCGAGTTAGCACCCATTAGCTTTTCTTATTTATGACATAATCAATGCCCGTGCCAAATTTTAAGTTTCTATGTGAGAAAATTACATTCCGTACGTAACATTTGGACGCTAATTCTTTTGCTCATAGAATTAAATAATGGAGTTGGGACCCATTAGCTTTTCCTATTTATGACACAATCAATGCTCGTGCCAAATTTCACGTTTCTATGACACTGGAAAGTGAGAACAAAACATTCCGTACGTAAAATTTTGACGCTAATTCTTTTGCGCATAGAATTAAATAATCGAGTTGGGACCCATTAGTTTTTCCTATTTAGAACATATTCAATGCCCGTGCCAAATTTTAAGTTTCCATGTGAGAAAATTGGATAGTGTACATAAAATTTTGACGCTAATTCTTTTGCGCATAGAATTGAATAATCGAGTTGGGACCCATTAGCTTCTCCTATTTATGACATAATCAATGCTCGTGCCAAATTTCAAGTTTCTATGTGAGAAAATTGGATTCCGTACGTAAAATTTGGAGGCTAATTCTTTTGCACATAGAATTGAAAAATCGAGTTGGGACCCATTAGCTTTTCCTATTTATGACATAATCAATGCTCGTGCCAAATTTCAAGTTTCTATGTGAGAAAATTGGATTCCGTACGTAAAATTTGGAGGCTAATTCTTTTGCACATAGAATTGAATAATCGAGTTGGACCCATTAGCTTTTCCTATTTATGACATAATCAATGCTCGTGCCAAATTTCACGTTTCTATGACACTGGAAAGTGAGAAAAATACATTCCGTACGTAAAATTTTGACGCTAATTCTTTTGCGCATAGAATTGAATAATCGAGTTGGGACCCATTAGCTTTTCCTATTTATGACATAATCAATGCTCGTGCCAAATTTCAAGTTTCTATGTGAGAAAATTGGATTCCGTACGTAAAATTTGGAGGCTAATTCTTTTGCACATAGAATTGAATAATCGAGTTGGGACCCATTAGCTTTTCCTATTTATGACATAATCAATGCTCGTGCCAAATTTCAAGTTTCTATGTGAGAAAATTGGATTCCGTACGTAAAATTTGGAGGCTAATTCTTTTGCACATAGAATTGAATAATCGAGTTGGGACCCATTAGCTTTTCCTATTTATGACATAATCAATGCTCGTGCCAAATTTCAAGTTTCTATGTGAGAAAATTGGATTCCGTACGTAAAATTTGAAGGCTAATTCTTTTGCGCATAGAATTGAATAATCGAGTTGGGACCCATTAGCTTTTCCTATTTATGACATAATCAATGCTCGTGCCAAATTTCAAGTTTCTATGTGAGAAAATTGGATTCCGTACGTAAAATTTGGAGGCTAATTCTTTTGCACATAGAATTGAAAAATCGAGTTGGGACCCATTAGCTTTTCCTATTTATGACATAATCAATGCTCGTGCCAAATTTCACGTTTCTATGACACTGGAAAGTGAGAAAAATACATTCCGTACGTAAAATTTTGACGCTAATTCTTTTGCGCATAGAATTGAATAATCGAGTTGGGACCCATTAGTTTTTCCTATTTAGAACATATTCAATGCCCGTGCCAAATGTCAAGTTTCTATGTGAGAAAATTGGATAGTGTACATAAAATTTGGACGCTAATTCTTTTGCGCATAGAATTGAATAATCGAGTTGGGACCCATTAGCTTTTCCTATTTATGACATAATCAATGCTCGTGCCAAATTTCAAGTTTCTATGTGAGAAAATTGGATTCCGTACGTAAAATTTGGAGGCTAATTCTTTTGCACATAGAATTGAATAATCGAGTTGGACCCATTAGCTTTTCCTATTTATGACATAATCAATGCTCGTGCCAAATTTCACGTTTCTATGACACTGGAAAGTGAGAAAAATACATTCCGTACGTAAAATTTTGACGCTAATTCTTTTGCGCATAGAATTGAATAATCGAGTTGGGCCCCATTAGTTTTTCCTATTTAGAACATATTCAATGCCCGTGCCAAATTTTAAGTTTCTATGTGAGAAAATTGGATTCTGTACATAAAATTTGGACGCTAATTCTTTTGCGCATAGAATTGAAAAATCGAGTTGGGACCCATTAGCTTTTCCTATTTATGACATAATCAATGCTCGTGCCAAATTTCAAGTTTCTATGTGAGAAAATTGGATTCCGTACGTAAAATTTGGAGGCTAATTCTTTTGCACATAGAATTAAATAATCGAGTTGGGAACCCATTAGCTTTTCCTATTTATGACATAATCAAAGCTCGTGCCAAATTTCAAGTTTCTATGTGAGAAAATTGGATTCCGTACGTAAAATTTGAAGGCTAATTCTTTTGCACATAGAATTGAATAATCGAGTTAGCACCCATTAGCTTTTCTTATTTATGACATAATCAATGCCCGTGCCAAATTTTAAGTTTCTATGTGAGAAAATTACATTCCGTACGTAACATTTGGACGCTAATTCTTTTGCTCATAGAATTAAATAATGGAGTTGGGACACATTAGCTGTTCCTATTTATGACATAATCAATGCTCGTGCCAAATTTCAAGTTTCTATGTGAGAAAATTGGATTCTGTATGTAAAATTTGGACGCTAATTCTTTTGCACATAGAATTGAATAATCTAGTTAGGACCCATTAGCTTTTCCTATTTATGACATAATCAATGCCCGTGCCAAATTTTAAGTTTCTATGTGAGAAAATTACATTCCATACGTAAAACTTGGACGCTAATTCTTTTGTGCCTAGAATTAAATAACGGAGTTGGGACCCTTTAGCTTTTCCTATTTATGACATAATCAATGCTCGTGCCAAATTTCAAGTTTCTATGTGAGAAAATTGGATTCTGTACGTAAAATTTGGACGCTAATTCTTTTGCACATAGAATTGAATAATTGAGTTAGGACCAATTAGCTTTTCCTATTTATGACATAATCAATGCCCGTGCCAAATTTTAAGTTTCTATGTGAGAAAATTACATTCCGTACGTAACATTTGGACGCTAATTCTTTTGCTCATAGAATTAAAAAATGGAGTTGGGACACATTAGCTTTTCCTATTTATGACATAATCAATGCTCGTGCCAAATTTCAAGTTTCTATGTGAGAAAATTGGTTTCTGTATGTAAAATTTGGACGCTAATTCTTTTGCACATAGAATTGAATAATCGAGTTGGGACCCATTAGCTTTTCCTATTTATGACATAATCAATGCTCGTGCCAAATTTCAAGTTTCTATGTGAGAAAATTGGATTCCGTACGTAAAATTTGGAGGCTAATTCTTTTGCACATAGAATTGAATAATCGAGTTGGACCCATTAGCTTTTCCTATTTATGACATAATCAATGCCGTGCCAAATTTCACGTTTCTATGACACTGGAAAGTGAGAAAAATACATTCCGTACGTAAAATTTTGACGCTAATTCTTTTGCGCATAGAATTGAATAATCGAGTTGGGACCCATTAGTTTTTCCTATTTAGAACATATTCAATGCCGTGCCAAATTTTAAGTTTCTATGTGAGAAAATTGGATAGTGTACATAAAATTTGGACGCTAATTCTTTTGCGCATAGAATTGAATAATCGAGTTGGGACCCATTAGCTTTTCCTATTTATGACATAATCAATGCTCGTGCCAAATTTCAAGTTTCTATGTGAGAAAATTGGATTCCGTACGTAAAATTTGGAGGCTAATTCTTTTGCACATAGAATTGAATAATCGAGTTGGGACCCATTAGCTTTTCCTATTTATGACATAATCAAAGCTCGTGCCAAATTTCAAGTTTCTATGTGAGAAAATTGGATTCCGTACGTAAAATTTGAAGGCTAATTCTTTTGCACATAGAATTGAATAATCGAGTTAGCACCCATTAGCTTTTCTTATTTATGACATAATCAATGCCCGTACCAAATTTTAAGTTTCTATGTGAGAAAATTACATTCCGTACGTAACATTTGGACGCTAATTCTTTTGCTCATAGAATTAAATAGTGGAGTTGGGACACATTAGCTGTTCCTATTTATGACATAATCAATGCTCGTGCCAAATTTCAAGTTTCTATGTGAGAAAATTGGATTCTGTATGTAAAATTTGGACGCTAATTCTTTTGCACATAGAATTGAATAATTGAGTTAGGACCCATTAGCTTTTCCTATTTATGACATAATCAATGCCCGTGCCAAATTTTAAGTTTCTATGTGAGAAAATTACATTCCATACGTAAAACTTGGACGCTAATTCTTTTGTGCCTAGAATTAAATAACGGAGTTGGGACCCTTTAGCTTTTCCTATTTATGACATAATCAATGCTCGTGCCAAATTTCAAGTTTCTATGTGAGAAAATTGGATTCTGTACGTAAAATTTTGACGCTAATTCTTTTGCACATAGAATTGAATAATTGAGTTAGGACCATTTAGCTTTTCCTATTTATGACATAATCAATGCCCGTGCCAAATTTTAAGTTTCTATGTGAGAAAATTAAATTCCCTACGTAAAACTTGGGCGCTAATTCTTTAGTGCCTAGAATTAAATAACGGAGTTGGGACCCATTAGCTTTTCCTATTTATGACATAATCAATGCTCGTGCCAAATTTCACGTTTCTATGACACTGGAAAGTGAGAAAAATACATTCCATACCTAAAATTTTGACGCTAATTCTTTTGCACATAGAATTGAATAATCGAGTTAGGACCCATTAGCTTTTCCTATTCATGACATAATCAATGCTCGTGCCAAATTTCACATTTCTATGACACTGGAAAGTGAGAAAAATACATTCCGTACGGAAAATTTTGACGCTAATTCTTTTGCGCATAGAATTGAATAATCGAGTTGAGACACATTAGTTTTTCCTATTTAGGACATATTCAATGCCCGTTCCAAATTTTAAGTTTCTATGTGAGAAAATTGGATTCTGTACGTAAAATTTGGACGCTAATTCTTTTGCGCATAGAATTGAATAATCGAGTTGGGACCCATTAGCTTTTCCTATTTATGACATAATCAATGCTCGTGCCAAATTTCAAGTTTCTATGTGAGAAAATTGGATTCCGTACGTAAAATTTGGAGGCTAATTCTTTTGCACATAGAATTGAAAAATCGAGTTGGGACCCATTAGCTTTTCCTATTTATGACATAATCAATGCTCGTGCCAAATTTCAAGTTTCTATGTGAGAAAATTGGATTCCGTACGTAAAATTTGGAGGCTAATTCTTTTGCACATAGAATTGAATAATCGAGTTGGACCCATTAGCTTTTCCTATTTATGACATAATCAATGCTCGTGCCAAATTTCACGTTTCTATGACACTGGAAAGTGAGAAAAATACATTCCGTATGTAAAATTTTGACGCTAATTCTTTTGCGCATAGAATTGAATAATCGAGTTGGGACCCATTAGCTTTTCCTATTTATGACATAATCAATGCTCGTGCCAAATTTCAAGTTTCTATGTGAGAAAATTGGATTCCGTACGTAAAATTTGGAGGCTAATTCTTTTGCACATAGAATTGAATAATCGAGTTGGACCCATTAGCTTTTCCTATTTATGACATAATCAATGCTCGTGCCAAATTTCACGTTTCTTTGACACTGGAAAGTGAGAAAAATACATTCCGTACGTAAAATTTTGACGCTAATTCTTTTGCGCATAGAATTGAATAATCGAGTTGGGCCCCATTAGTTTTTCCTATTTAGAACATATTCAATGCCCGTGCCAAATTTTAAGTTTCTATGTGAGAAAATTGGATTCTGTACATAAAATTTGGACGCTAATTCTTTTGCGCATAGAATTGAATAATCGAGTTGGGACCCATTAGCTTTTCCTATTTATGACATAATCAATGCTCGTGCCAAATTTCAAGTTTCTATGTGAGAAAATTGGATTCCGTACGTAAAATTTGGAGGCTAATTCTTTTGCACATAGAATTGAATAATCGAGTTGGACCCATTAGCTTTTCCTATTTATGACATAATCAATGCTCGTGCCAAATTTCACGTTTCTATGACACTGGAAAGTGAGAAAAATACATTCCGTACGTAAAATTTTGACGCTAATTCTTTTGCGCATAGAATTGAATAACCGAGTTGGGACCCATTAGTTTTTCCTATTTAGAACATATTCAATGCCCGTGCCAAATTTTAAGTTTCTATGTGAGAAAATTGGATAGTGTACATAAAATTTGGACGCTAATTCTTTTGCGCATAGAATTGAATAATCGAGTTGGGACCCATTAGCTTTTCCTATTTATGACATAATCAATGCTCGTGCCAAATTTCAAGTTTCTATGTGAGAAAATTGGATTCCGTACGTAAAATTTGGAGGCTAATTCTTTTGCACATAGAATTAAATAATCGAGTTGGGACCCATTAGCTTTTCCTATTTATGACATAATCAAAGCTCGTGCCAAATTTCAAGTTTCTATGTGAGAAAATTGGATTCCGTACGTAAAATTTGAAGGCTAATTCTTTTGCACATAGAATTGAATAATCGAGTTAGCACCCATTAGCTTTTCTTATTTATGACATAATCAATGCCCGTGCCAAATTTTAAGTTTCTATGTGAGAAAATTACATTCCGTACGTAACATTTGGACGCTAATTCTTTTGCTCATAGAATTAAATAATGGAGTTGGGACACATTAGCTGTTCCTATTTATGACATAATCAATGCTCGTGCCAAATTTCAAGTTTCTATGTGAGAAAATTGGATTCTGTATGTAAAATTTGGACGCTAATTCTTTTGCACATAGAATTGAATAATCTAGTTAGGACTAGAGATGAGCGAACACCAAAATGTTCGGGTGTTCGTTATTCGTAACGAACTTCCCGTGATGCTCGAGGGTTCGTTTCGAACAACGAACCCCATTGAAGTCAATGGGCGACCAGAACATTTTTGTATTTCGCCGATGCTCGCTAAGGTTTTCATGTGTGAAAATCTGGGCAATTCAGGAAAGTGATGGGAATGACACAGTGACGGATAGGGCAGGCGAGGGGCTACATGTTGGGCTGCATCTCAAGTTCACAGGTCCCACTATTAAGCCACAATACCGGCAAGAGTGGGCCCCCCCCCCTCCCAACAACTTTTACTTCTGAAAAGCCCTCATTAGCATGGCATACCTTTGCTAAGCACCACACTACCTCCAACAAAGCACAATCACTGCCTGCATGACACTCCACTGACACTTCTCCTGGGTTACATGCTGCCCAACCGCCCCCCCTCCCCCCCACAGCGCACACCAAAGTGTCCCTGCGCAGCCTTCAGCTGCCCTCATGCCACACCACGCTCATGTCTATTTAGAATTGCGTCTGCCATGACGAGGGACCGCAGGCACACACTGCAGAGGTTGGCACGGCTAGGCAGCGACCCTCTTTAAAAGTGGCGGAGCGATAGCCCACAATGCTGTACAGAAGCAATGAGAAATAGAATCCTGTGCCACCGCCATCAGGAGCTGCACACGTGGGCATAGCAATGGGGAACCTATGTGCCACACACTATTCATTCTGTCAAGGTGTCTGCATGCCCCAGTCAGACCGGGCTTTTTAATTCATAGACACAGGCAGGTACAACTCCCTATTGTGAAGTCCCTGTCGACCCACAGCATGGGTGGCTCCCTGGAACCCACCGGCGGTACACAGAAATATCCCATTGCATTGCCCAACACAGCTGAGGTAGTAATGTCGTGCTTAATGCAGGTGGGCTTCGGCCCACACTGCATGCCCCAGTCTGACTGGGGTTCTTTATAAGTGTACAGATGTAGTAAAAACTCCGTGTGCACCTACAGCATGGGTGGGTGCCAGGAAGCCACCGGCGGTACATAGAAATATCCCATTGCATTGCCCAACACAGCTGAGGTAGTAATGTTGTGCTTAACCCTTTCCAATCCAATTTGTATATGGTTTTCCTAGGGGGCTTACTCTTTTTCTGCTGTTATACAACGGCGCTATATGCTGGCTAAAGCCAGTACTGCATGAGCTGACACGTAGGATAGGCTCCGACAGCAGAGAGGCTGGCAATATACAGTAAGAGAACCCCGACGGACGTCTACCAACAACGGAGCTGTACAGCCTTAAACCCTAATGTCTTCACAGGTCACACAGTGGACTGGAAAGGGTTAATGCAGGTGGGTTTCGGCCCACACTGCATGCCCCAGTCAGACTGGGGTTCTTTACAAGTGGACACATGTAGGTTTAACTCCCTGTGGACCCACTGCCTGGGTGGGTGCCAGGAAGCCACCGGCGGTACATAGAAATATCCCATTGCATTGCCCAACACAGCTGAGGTAGTAATGTCGTGCGTAATACAGGTGGGCTTCGGCCCACACTGCATGCCCCAGTCAGACGGGTTCTTTAGAAGTGTACAGAAGTATTAAAAACTCAGTGTGCACCTACAGCATGGGTGGCTCCCTGGAACCCACCGGCGGTACACAAAAATATCCCATTGCATTGCCCAACACAGCTGAGGTAACGTCAGCTGTAATGCAGGTGGGCTAAAAATTAATTTGATTACACTGTAGGCGAGGGCCCACAAAAATTGCTGTATCAACAGTACTAATGTACATCCCAAAAATTGGCCATGGCCAGCCAAGAGGGCAGGTGAAACCCATTAATCGCTTTGGTTAATGTGGCTTAAGTGGTAACTAGGCCTGGAGGCAGCCCAGTGTAACGAAAAATTGGTTCAAGTTAAAGTTCCAATGCTTTTAAGCGCATTGAAACTTATAAAAATTGTTCAGAAAAATTATTTGAGTGAGCCTTGTGGCCCTAAGAAAAATTGCCCGTTCAGCGTGATTACGTGAGGTTTCACGAGGAGGAGCAGAAGGAGGAGGAGGAGGAATATTAGACACAGATTGATGAAGCAGAAATGTCCCCGTTTTGGATGGTGAGAGAGAACGTAGCTTCCATCCGCGGGTGCAGCCTACGTATTGCTTACGTATCGCTGCTGTCCGCTGGTGGAGAACAGAAGTCTGGGGAAATCCAGCCTTTGTTCATCTTGATGAGTGTTAGCCTGTCGGCACTGTCGGTTGACAAGCGGCTACGCTTATCTGTGATGATTCCCCCAGCCGCACTAAACACCCTCTCCGACAACACGCTAGCCGCAGGACAAGCAAGCACCTCAAGGGCATACAGGGCTAGTTCAGGCCACGTGTCCAGCTTCGACACCCAGTAGTTGTAGGGGGCAGAGGCGTCACCAAGGATGGTCGTGCGATCCGCTACGTACTCCCTCACCATCCTTTTGCAGTGCTCCCGCCGACTCAGCCGTGACTGGGGAGCGGTGACACAGTCTTGGTGGGGAGCCATAAAGCTGGCCAGGCCCTTAAAGACTGTTGCACTGCCTGGGATGTACATGCTGCTCGATCTACGCACATCCCCTGCAACATGGCCCTCGGAACTGCGCCTTCTGCCACTAGCGCTGTCGGCTGGGAATTTTACCATCAGCTTGTCCGCAAGGGTCCTGTGGTATAGCAACACTCTCGAACCCCTTTCCTCTTCGGGAATCAGAGTGGGCAGGTTCTCCTTATACCGTGGATCGAGCAGTGTGTACACCCAGTAATCCGTAGTGGCCAGAATGCGTGCAACGCGAGGGTCACGAGAAAGGCATCCTAACATGAAGTCAGCCATGTGTGCCAGGGTACCTGTACGCAACACATGGCTGTCTTCACTAGGAAGATCACTTTCAGGATCCTCCTCCTCCTCCTCCTCCTCCTCCTCCTCCTCAGGCCATACACGCTGAAAGGATGACAGGCAATCAGCCGGTGTACCGTCAGCAGCGGCCCAAGCTGTCTCTTCCCCCTCCTCCTCATGCTCCTCCTCCTCCTCCTCCTGTACGCGCTGATAAATAGACAGGAGGGTGCCCTGACTATCCAGCGGCATACTGTCTTCCCCCGCCCCCGTTTCCGAGCGCAAAGCAGCTGCCTTTATGGTTTGCAGGGAATTTCTCAAGATGCATAGCAGAGGAATGGTGACGCTAATGATTGTAGCATCGCCGCTCACCACCTGGGTAGACTCCTCAAAATTACCAAGGACATGGCAGATGTCTGCCAACCAGGCCCACTCTTCTGAAAGGAATTGAGGAGGCTGACTCCCACTGCGCCGCCCATGTTGGAGTTGGTATTCGACTATAGCTCTACGCTGTTCATAGAGCCTGGCCAACATGTGGAGCGTAGAGTTCCACCGTGTGGGCACGTCGCACAGCAGTCGGTGCACTGGCAGCTTAAAGTGATGTTGCAGGGTGCGCAGGGTGGCAGCGTCCGTGTGGGACTTGCGGAAATGTGCGCAGAGCCGGCGCGCCTTTACGAGCAGGTCTGACAAGCGTGGGTAGCTTTTCAGAAACCGCTGAACCACCAAATTAAAGACGTGGGCCAGGCATGGCACGTGCGTGAGGCTGCCGAGCTGCAGAGCCGCCACCAGGTTACGGCCGTTGTCACACACGACCATGCCCGGTTGGAGGCTCAGCGGCGCAAGCCAGCGGTCGGTCTGCTGTGTCAGACCCTGCAGCAGTTCGTGGGCCGTGTGCCTCTTATCGCCTAAGCTGAGTAGTTTCAGCACGGCCTGCTGACGCTTGCCCACCGCTGTGCTGCCACACCGCGCGACACCGACTGCTGGCGACATGCTGCTGCTAACACATCTTGATTGTGAGACAGAGGAGGAGGAGGAGGAGGAGGAGGGTGCTTTAGTGGAGGAAGCATACACCTCCGCAGATACCACCACCGAGCTGGGGCCCGCAATTCTGGGGGTGGGTAGGACGTGAGCGGTCCCAGGCTCTGACTCTGTCCCAGCCTCCACTAAATTCACCCAATGTGCCGTCAGGGAGATGTAGTGGCCCTGCCCGCCTGTGCTTGTCCACGTGTCCGTAGTTAAGTGGACCGTGGCAGTAACCGCGTTGGTGAGGGCGCGCACAATGTTGCGGGAGACGTGGTCGTGCAGGGCTGGGACGGCACATCGGGAAAAGTAGTGGCGACTGGGAACTGAGTAGCGCGGGGCCGCCGCCTCCATGATACTTTTGAAGGACTCCGTTTCCACAACCCTATACGGCAGCATCTCAAGGCTGATGAATTTTGCGATGCGGACGGTTAACGTTTGAGCGTGCGGGTGCGTGGCGGCGTACTTGCGCTTGCGCTCGAACACTTGCGCAAGCGACGGCTGAACGGTGCGCTGAACTACACTGCTGGATGGGGCCGAGGACAGCGGAGATGAGGGTGTGGGTGCAGGCCATGAGGCGGTAGTGCCTGTGTCCTGAGAGGGGGGTTGCATCTCAGTGGCAGGTTGGGGCACAGGGGGAGAGGCAGGGGTGCAAACCGGAGGCGGTGAACGGCCTTCGTCCCACCTTGTGGGGTGCTTGGCCATCATATGTCTGCGCATGGTGGTGGTGGTGAGGCTGTTGGTGTTGGCTCCCCGGCTGAGCTTTGCGCGACAAAGGTTGCACACCACTGTTCGTCGGTCGTCAGGCGTCTCTGTGAAAAACTGCCAGACCTTAGAGCACCTCGGCCTCCGCAGGGTGGCATGGCGCGAGGGGGCGCTTTGGGAAACACTTGGTGGATTATTCGGTCTGGCCCTGCCTCTACCCCTGGCCACCGCACTGCCTCTTGCAACCTGCCCTGCTGATGCCCTTGACTCCCCCTCTGAAGACCTGTCCTCCTGAGTAAGCGTTGCACACCAGGTGGGGTCAGTCACCTCATCGTCCTGCTGCTCTTCCTCCGAATCCTCTGTGCGCTGCTCCCTGGGACTTACTGCCCTTACTACTACCTCACTGCAAGACAACTGTGTCTGATCGTCATCGTCCTCCTCACCCACAGAAAGTTGTTGAGACAGTTGGCGGAAGTCCCCAGCCTCTTCCCCCGGACCCCGGGAACTTTCGAATGGTTGGGCATCAGTGACGATAAACTCCTCTGGTGGGAGAGGAACCGCTGCTGCCCAATCTAAGCAGGGGCCCGAGAACAGTTCCTGGGAGTGTTCCCGCTCCTGAGCAGGTGTCATTGTAGTGGAGTGAGGAGGCTGGGAGGAAGGAGGAGCAGCAGACAGAGGATTCGGATTGGCAGCAGTGGACGGCGCAGAACTGCGGGTAGACGATAGGTTGCTCGAAGCACTTTCTGCCATCCAGGACAGGACCTGCTCACACTGCTCATTTTCTAATAACCGTCTCCCGCGTGGACCCATTAATTGGGCGATGAATGTGGGGACGCCAGAAACGTGCCTCTCTCCTAATCGCGCAGCAGACAGCTGCGACACACCTGGATCAGGAGCTTGGCCTGTGCCCACACCCTCACTTGGCCCTCCGCGTCCTCGGCCACGTCCACGTCCACGTCCTCTAGGCTTACCCCTACCCCTCAGCATGCTGTATTACCAGTGATTAGATTTCCCAGGCAGGAAATAAATTGGCGCAAGACTGCAGGCCAAATATAATTTTTGCCCTTTTTGGAAAACGAAAGGCCCCACTGCCTCTAGTGAATGAATTATCTAAGTTTAATAACTGTGCTGTGTCCCTGCTTATGTGTCACAGAACGTGAGGGTAGCAGAGTTATTAACTGTGGCAGAGCAGGTATTTTTTTTTCCCAATTAAGGAAAGCAAATGGCGAAGCCAGCAGTAAAGCGTAGCTGGCTGCGTATGATTTAGCAATGTTTTTCACGCAGCTCACACGTGTCCACCGCCCGTAAGGACGGACAGAGGCTGGACAAATAGATTTGTTTTCAGTTTTTTCCCACCAACAGGCAGCACTGCGTATATTCTATGAACCTGAGAAGTTTAATAACTGTGCTGTGTCCCTGCTTATGTGTCACAGAACGTGAGGGTAGCAGAGTTATTATAACTCTTGGAGAGCAGGTATTTTTTTTCCCAATTAAGGAAAGCAAATGGCGAACCCAGCAGTAAAGCGTAGCTGGCTGCGTATGATTTAGCAATGTTTTTCACGCAGCTCACACGTGTCCAACGCCCGTAAGGACGGACAGAGGCTGGACAAATAGATTTGTTTTCAGTTTTTTCCCACCAACAGGCAGCACTGCGTATATTCAATGAACCTGAGAAGTTTAATAACTGTGCTGTGTCCCTGCTTATGTGTCACAGAACGTGAGGGTAGCAGAGTTATTATAACTCTTGGAGAGCAGGTATTTTTTTTCCCAATTAAGGAAAGCAAATGGCGAAGCCAGCAGTAAAGCGTAGCTGGGTGCGTATGATTTAGCAATGTTTTTCACGCAGCTCACACGTCTCCACAGGCGTAAGGACGGACACAGGCTGGACAAATAGATTTCTTTTCAGTTTTTTCCCACCAACAGGCAGCACTGCGTATATTCAATGAACCTGAGAAGTTTAATAACTGTGCTGTGTCCCTGCTTATGTGTCACAGAACGTGAGGGTAGCAGAGTTATTATAACTCTTGGAGAGCAGGTATTTTTTTTCCCAATTAAGGAAAGCAAATGGCGAAGCCAGCAGTAAAGCGTAGCTGGGTGCGTATGATTTAGCAATGTTTTTCACGCAGCTCACACGTGTCCACTGCCCGTAAGGACGGACAGAGGCTGGACAAATAGATTTGTTTTCAGTTTTTTCCCACCAACAGGCAGCACTGCGTATATTCTATGAATAATAACTGTGTTGTGGCCCTGCCTATACAATTCTTTCCCTGCAGTATCAATGGAGGGTGGAATGCTCTGCAGAGGCGATTTTGAGAAGCCCAAAAAAAATGCAGCACAGCCAACAGCAGCCTGGACAGTACTGCACACGGATAAATATGGCCCTAGAAAGGACCGTTGAGGTTCTTGAAGGCTACACTCACTCCTAACACTCTCCCTGCCTATGCAGCACTTCTGTCCCTAATGCCAGGTGCAACGGTCTGCAGAGGCGATTTTGAGAAAAAAAAAATCCCACTGCTAACAGCAGCCAACACACAGCTATCAGTGGCCCTAATAAGGACCTTTGGGGGGTCTTGAAGCCTACACTAACTACCAATTCTTTCCCTACAGCAGCTCCGGTATAAACAGCACTGTCCCTCATCTAACTCACACCGCATCTGAGGCGAGCCGCGGGAGGGGCCGACTTTTATATTAGGCGAACACCTGATCTCGCCAGCCACTCACAGCAGGGGGGTGGTATAGGGCTTAAACGTTGCAGGGGGAAGTTGTAATGCCTTCCCTGTCTTTCAATTGGCCAGAAAAGCGCGCTAACGTCTCAGGGAAGGAAGTGAAAGTAACCAGAACACCGCATGGTGTTCGTCACGAATAACGAACATCCCGAACACCCTAATATTCGCACGAATATCAAGCTCGGACGAACGCGTTCGCTCATCTCTAGTTAGGACCCATTAGCTTTTCCTATTTATGACATAATCAATGCCCGTGCCAAATTTTAAGTTTCTATGTGAGAAAATTACATTCCATACGTAAAACTTGGACGCTAATTCTTTTGTGCCTAGAATTAAATAACGGAGTTGGGACCCTTTAGCTTTTCCTATTTATGACATAATCAATGCTCGTGCCAAATTTCAAGTTTCTATGTGAGAAAATTGGATTCTGTACGTAAAATTTGGACGCTAATTCTTTTGCACATAGAATTGAATAATTGAGTTAGGACCAATTAGCTTTTCCTATTTATGACATAATCAATGCCCGTGCCAAATTTTAAGTTTCTATGTGAGAAAATTACATTCCATACGTAAAACTTGGACGCTAATTCTTTTGTGCCTAGAATTAAATAACGGAGTTGGGACCATTTAGCTTTTCCTATTTATGACATAATCAATGCTCGTGCCAAATTTCAAGTTTCTATGTGAGAAAATTGGATTCCGTACGTAAAATTTGAAGGCTAATTCTTTTGCACATAGAATTGAATAATCGAGTTAGCACCCATTAGCTTTTCTTATTTATGACATAATCAATGCCCGTGCCAAATTTTAAGTTTCTATGTGAGAAAAATACATTCCGTACGTAACATTTGGACGCTAATTCTTTTGCTCATAGAATTAAATAATGGAGTTGGGACACATTAGCTTTTCCTATTTATGACATAATCAATGCTCGTGCCAAATTTCAAGTTTCTATGTGAGAAAATTGGTTTCTGTATGTAAAATTTGGACGCTAATTCTTTTGCACATAGAATTGAATAATCGAGTTGGGACCCATTAGCTTTTCCTATTTATGACATAATCAATGCTCGTGCCAAATTTCAAGTTTCTATGTGAGAAAATTGGATTCCGTACGTAAAATTTGGAGGCTAATTCTTTTGCACATAGAATTGAATAATCGAGTTGGACCCATTAGCTTTTCCTATTTATGACATAATCAATGCCGTGCCAAATTTCACGTTTCTATGACACTGGAAAGTGAGAAAAATACATTCCGTACGTAAAATTTTGACGCTAATTCTTTTGCGCATAGAATTGAATAATCGAGTTGGGACCCATTAGTTTTTCCTATTTAGAACATATTCAATGCCCGTGCCAAATTTTAAGTTTCCATGTGAGAAAATTGGATAGTGTACATAAAATTTTGACGCTAATTCTTTTGCGCATAGAATTGAATAATCGAGTTGGGACCCATTAGCTTTTCCTATTTATGACATAATCAATGCTCGTGCCAAATTTCAAGTTTCTATGTGAGAAAATTGGATTCCGTACGTAAAATTTGAAGGCTAATTCTTTTGCACATAGAATTGAATAATCGAGTTAGCACCCATTAGCTTTTCTTATTTATGACATAATCAATGCCCGTGCCAAATTTTAAGTTTCTATGTGAGAAAATTACATTCCGTACGTAACATTTGGACGCTAATTCTTTTGCTCATAGAATTAAAAAATGGAGTTGGGACCCATTAGCTTTTCCTATTTATGACACAATCAATGCTCGTGCCAAATTTCACGTTTCTATGACACTGGAAAGTGAGAACAAAACATTCCGTACGTAAAATTTTGACGCTAATTCTTTTGCGCATAGAATTGAATAATCGAGTTGGGACCCATTAGTTTTTCCTATTTAGAACATATTCAATGCCGTGCCAAATTTTAAGTTTCTATGTGAGAAAATTGGATAGTGTACATAAAATTTGGACGCTAATTCTTTTGCGCATAGAATTGAATAATCGAGTTGGGACCCATTAGCTTTTCCTATTTATGACATAATCAATGCTCGTGCCAAATTTCAAGTTTCTATGTGAGAAAATTGGATTCCGTACGTAAAATTTGGAGGCTAATTCTTTTGCACATAGAATTGAATAATCGAGTTGGGACCCATTAGCTTTTCCTATTTATGACATAATCAAAGCTCGTGCCAAATTTCAAGTTTCTATGTGAGAAAATTGGATTCCGTACGTAAAATTTGAAGGCTAATTCTTTTGCACATAGAATTGAATAATCGAGTTAGCACCCATTAGCTTTTCTTATTTATGACATAATCAATGCCCGTGCCAAATTTTAAGTTTCTATGTGAGAAAATTACATTCCGTACGTAACATTTGGACGCTAATTCTTTTGCTCACAGAATTAAATAGTGGAGTTGGGACACATTAGCTGCTCCTATTTATGACATAATCAATGCTCGTGCCAAATTTCAAGTTTCTATGTGAGAAAATTGGATTCTGTATGTAAAATTTGGACGCTAATTCTTTTGCACATAGAATTGAATAATTGAGTTAGGACCCATTAGCTTTTCCTATTTATGACATAATCAATGCCCGTGCCAAATTTTAAGTTTCTATGTGAGAAAATTACATTCCATACGTAAAACTTGGACGCTAATTCTTTTGTGCCTAGAATTAAATAACGGAGTTGGGACCCTTTAGCTTTTCCTATTTATGACATAATCAATGCTCGTGCCAAATTTCAAGTTTCTATGTGAGAAAATTGGATTCTGTACGTAAAATTTGGACGCTAATTCTTTTGCACATAGAATTGAATAATTGAGTTAGGACCAATTAGCTTTTCCTATTTATGACATAATCAATGCCCGTGCCAAATTCTAAGTTTCTATGTGAGAAAATTACATTCCATACGTAAAACTTGGACGCTAATTCTTTTGTGCCTAGAATTAAATAACGGAGTTGGGACCCTTTAGCTTTTCCTATTTATGACATAATCAATGCTCGTGCCAAATTTCAAGTTTCTATGTGAGAAAATTGGATTCTGTACGTAAAATTTGGACGCTAATTCTTTTGCACATAGAATTGAATAATTGAGTTAGGACCATTTAGCTTTTCCTATTTATGACATAATCAATGCCCGTGCCAAATTTTAAGTTTCTATGTGAGAAAATTAAATTCCCTACGTAAAACTTGGGCGCTAATTCTTTAGTGCCTAGAATTAAATAACGGAGTTGGGACCCATTAGCTTTTCCTATTTATGACATAATCAATGCTCGTGCCAAATTTCACGTTTCTATGACACTGGAAAGTGAGAAAAATACATTCCATACCTAAAATTTTGACGCTAATTCTTTTGCACATAGAATTGAATAATCGAGTTAGGACCCATTAGCTTTTCCTATTCATGACATAATCAATGCTCGTGCCAAATTTCACGTTTCTATGACACTGGAAAGTGAGAAAAATACATTCCGTACGGAAAATTTTGACGCTAATTCTTTTGCGCATAGAATTGAATAATCGAGTTGAGACACATTAGTTTTTCCTATTTAGGACATATTCAATGCCCGTTCCAAATTTTAAGTTTCTATGTGAGAAAATTGGATTCTGTACGTAAAATTTTGACGCTAATTCTTTTGCGCATAGAATTGAATAATCGAGTTGGGACCCATTAGCTTTTCCTATTTATGACATAATCAATGCTCGTGCCAAATTTCAAGTTTCTATGTGAGAAAATTGGATTCCGTACGTAAAATTTGGAGGCTAATTCTTTTGCACATAGAATTGAAAAATCGAGTTGGGACCCATTAGCTTTTCCTATTTATGACATAATCAATGCTCGTGCCAAATTTCAAGTTTCTATGTGAGAAAATTGGATTCCGTACGTAAAATTTGGAGGCTAATTCTTTTGCACATAGAATTGAATAATCGAGTTCGACCCATTAGCTTTTCCTATTTATGACATAATCAATGCTCGTGCCAAATTTCACGTTTCTATGACACTGGAAAGTGAGAAAAATACATTCCGTATGTAAAATTTTGACGCTAATTCTTTTGCGCATAGAATTGAATAATCGAGTTGGGACCCATTAGCTTTTCCTATTTATGACATAATCAATGCTCGTGCCAAATTTCAAGTTTCTATGTGAGAAAATTGGATTCCGTACGTAAAATTTGGAGGCTAATTCTTTTGCACATAGAATTGAATAATCGAGTTGGGACCCATTAGCTTTTCCTATTTATGACATAATCAATGCTCGTGCCAAATTTCAAGTTTCTAAGTGAGAAAATTGGATTCCGTACGTAAAATTTGAAGGCTAATTCTTTTGTGCATAGAATTGAATAATCGAGTTGGGACCCATTAGCTTTTCCTATTTATGACATAATCAATGCTCGTGCCAAATTTCACGTTTCTATGACACTGGAAAGTGAGAAAAATACATTCCGTACGTAAAATTTTGACGCTAATTCTTTTGCGCATAGAATTGAATAATCGAGTTGGGACCCATTAGTTTTTCCTATTTAGAACATATTCAATGCCCGTGCCAAATTTCAAGTTTCTATGTGAGAAAATTGGATAGTGTACATAAAATTTGGACGCTAATTCTTTTGCGCATAGAATTGAATAATCGAGTTGGGACCCATTAGCTTTTCCTATTTATGACATAATCAATGCTCGTGCCAAATTTCAAGTTTCTATGTGAGAAAATTGGATTCCGTACGTAAAATTTGGAGGCTAATTCTTTTGCACATAGAATTGAATAATCGAGTTGGACCCATTAGCTTTTCCTATTTATGACATAATCAATGCTCGTGCCAAATTTCACGTTTCTATGACACTGGAAAGTGAGAAAAATACATTCCGTACGTAAAATTTTGACGCTAATTCTTTTGCGCATAGAATTGAATAATCGAGTTGGGACCCATTAGTTTTTCCTATTTAGAACATATTCAATGCCCGTGCCAAATTTCAAGTTTCTATGTGAGAAAATTGGATAGTGTACATAAAATTTGGACGCTAATTCTTTTGCGCATAGAATTGAATAATCGAGTTGGGACCCATTAGCTTTTCCTATTTATGACATAATCAATGCTCGTGCCAAATTTCAAGTTTCTATGTGAGAAAATTGGATTCCGTACGTAAAATTTGGAGGCTAATTCTTTTGCACATAGAATTGAATAATCGAGTTGGACCCATTAGCTTTTCCTATTTATGACATAATCAATGCTCGTGCCAAATTTCACGTTTCTATGACACTGGAAAGTGAGAAAAATACATTCCGTACGTAAAATTTTGACGATAATTCTTTTGCGCATAGAATTGAATAATCGAGTTGGGACCCATTAGTTTTTCCTATTTAGAACATATTCAATGCCCGTGCCAAATTTCAAGTTTCTATGTGAGAAAATTGGATAGTGTACATAAAATTTGGACGCTAATTCTTTTGCGCATAGAATTGAATAATCGAGTTGGGACCCATTAGCTTTTCCTATTTATGACATAATCAATGCTCGTGCCAAATTTCAAGTTTCTATGTGAGAAAATTGGATTCCGTACGTAAAATTTGGAGGCTAATTCTTTTGCACATAGAATTGAATAATCGAGTTGGACCCATTAGCTTTTCCTATTTATGACATAATCAATGCTCGTGCCAAATTTCACGTTTCTATGACACTGGAAAGTGAGAAAAATACATTCCGTACGTAAAATTTTGACGATAATTCTTTTGCGCATAGAATTGAATAATCGAGTTGGGACCCATTAGTTTTTACTATTTAGAACATATTCAATGCCCGTGCCAAATTTTAAGTTTGTATGTGAGAAAATTGGATAGTGTACATAAAATTTGGACGCTAATTCTTTTGCGCATAGAATTGAATAATCGAGTTGGGACCCATTAGCTTTTCCTATTTATGACATAATCAATGCTCGTGCCAAATTTCAAGTTTCTATGTGAGAAAATTGGATTCCGTACGTAAAATTTGGAGGCTAATTCTTTTGCACATAGAATTAAATAATCGAGTTGGGACCCATTAGCTTTTCCTATTTATGACATAATCAAAGCTCGTGCCAAATTTCAAGTTTCTATGTGAGAAAATTGGATTCCGTACGTAAAATTTGAAGGCTAATTCTTTTGCACATAGAATTGAATAATCGAGTTAGCACCCATTAGCTTTTCTTATTTATGACATAATCAATGCCCGTGCCAAATTTTAAGTTTTTATGTGAGAAAATTACATTCCGTACGTAACATTTGGACGCTAATTCTTTTGCTCATAGAATTAAATAATGGAGTTGGGACACATTAGCTGTTCCTATTTATGACATAATCAATGCTCGTGCCAAATTTCAAGTTTCTATGTGAGAAAATTGGATTCTGTATGTAAAATTTGGACGCTAATTCTTTTGCACATAGAATTGAATAATCTAGTTAGGACCCATTAGCTTTTCCTATTTATGACATAATCAATGCCCGTGCCAAATTTTAAGTTTCTATGTGAGAAAATTACATTCCATACGTAAAACTTGGACGCTAATTCTTTTGTGCCTAGAATTAAATAACGGAGTTGGGACCCTTTAGCTTTTCCTATTTATGACATAATCAATGCTCGTGCCAAATTTCAAGTTTCTATGTGAGAAAATTGGATTCTGTACGTAAAATTTGGACGCTAATTCTTTTGCACATAGAATTGAATAATCGAGTTAGCACCCATTAGCTTTTCTTATTTATGACATAATCAATGCCCGTGCCAAATTTTAAGTTTCTATGTGAGAAAATTACATTCCGTACGTAACATTTGGACGCTAATTCTTTTGCTCATAGAATTAAATAATGGAGTTGGGACCCATTAGCTTTTCCTATTTATGACACAATCAATGCTCGTGCCAAATTTCACGTTTCTATGACACTGGAAAGTGAGAACAAAACATTCCGTACGTAAAATTTTGACGCTAATTCTTTTGCGCATAGAATTAAATAATTGAGTTGGGACCCATTAGTTTTTCCTATTTAGAACATATTCAATGCCCGTGCCAAATTTTAAGTTTCTATGTGAGAAAATTCGATTGTGTACATAAAATTTCGACGCTAATTCTTTTGCGCATTGAATTGAATAATCGAGTTGGGACCCATTAGCTTTTCCTATTTATGACATAATCAATGCTCGTGCCAAATTTCAAGTTTCTATGTGAGAAAATTGGATTCCGTACGTAAAACTTGGAGGCTAATTCTTTTGCACATAGAATTGAATAATCGAGTTGGACCCATTAGCTTTTCCTATTTATGACATAATCAATGCCGTGCCAAATTTCACGTTTCTATGACACTGGAAAGTGAGAAAAATACATTCCGTACGTAAAATTTTGACGCTAATTCTTTTGCGCATAGAATTGAATAATCGAGTTGGGACCCATTAGTTTTTCCTATTTAGAACATTTTCAATGCCCGTGCCAAATTTTAAGTTTCCATGTGAGAAAATTGGATAGTGTACATAAAATTTTGACGCTAATTCTTTTGCGCATAGAATTGAATAATCGAGTTGGGACCCATTAGCTTCTCCTATTTATGACATAATCAATGCTCGTGGCAAATTTCAAGTTTCTATGTGAGAAAATTGGATTCCGTACGTAAAATTTGGAGGCTAATTCTTTTGCACATAGAATTGAAAAATCGAGTTGGGACCCATTAGCTTTTCCTATTTATGACATAATCAATGCTCGTGCCAAAATTCAAGTTTCTATGTGAGAAAATTGGATTCCGTACGTAAAATTTGGAGGCTAATTCTTTTGCACATAGAATTGAATAATCGAGTTGGACCCATTAGCTTTTCCTATTTATGACATAATCAATGCTCGTGCCAAATTTCACGTTTCTATGACACTGGAAAGTGAGAAAAATACATTCCGTACGTAAAATTTTGACGCTAATTCTTTTGCGCATAGAATTGAATAATCGAGTTGGGACCCATTAGCTTTTCCTATTTATGACATAATCAATGCTCGTGCCAAATTTCAAGTTTCTATGTGAGAAAATTGGATTCCGTACGTAAAATTTGGAGGCTAATTCTTTTGCACATAGAATTGAATAATCGAGTTGGGACCCATTAGCTTTTCCTATTTATGACATAATCAATGCTCGTGCCAAATTTCAAGTTTCTATGTGAGAAAATTGGATTCCGTACGTAAAATTTGGAGGCTAATTCTTTTGCACATAGAATTGAATAATCGAGTTGGGACCCATTAGCTTTTCCTATTTATGACATAATCAATGCTCGTGCCAAATTTCAAGTTTCTATGTGAGAAAATTGGATTCCGTACGTAAAATTTGAAGGCTAATTCTTTTGCGCATAGAATTGAATAATCGAGTTGGGACCCATTAGCTTTTCCTATTTATGACATAATCAATGCTCGTGCCAAATTTCAAGTTTCTATGTGAGAAAATTGGATTCCGTACGTAAAATTTGGAGGCTAATTCTTTTGCACATAGAATTGAAAAATCGAGTTGGGACCCATTAGCTTTTCCTATTTATGACATAATCAATGCTCGTGCCAAATTTCACGTTTCTATGACACTGGAAAGTGAGAAAAATACATTCCGTACGTAAAATTTTGACGCTAATTCTTTTGCGCATAGAATTGAATAATCGAGTTGGGACCCATTAGTTTTTCCTATTTAGAACATATTCAATGCCCGTGCCAAATTTCAAGTTTCTATGTGAGAAAATTGGATAGTGTACATAAAATTTGGACGCTAATTCTTTTGCGCATAGAATTGAATAATCGAGTTGGGACCCATTAGCTTTTCCTATTTATGACATAATCAATGCTCGTGCCAAATTTCAAGTTTCTATGTGAGAAAATTGGATTCCGTACGTAAAATTTGGAGGCTAATTCTTTTGCACATAGAATTGAATAATCGAGTTGGACCCATTAGCTTTTCCTATTTATGACATAATCAATGCTCGTGCCAAATTTCACGTTTCTATGACACTGGAAAGTGAGAAAAATACATTCCGTACGTAAAATTTTGACGCTAATTCTTTTGCGCATAGAATTGAATAATCGAGTTGGGCCCCATTAGTTTTTCCTATTTAGAACATATTCAATGCCCGTGCCAAATTTTAAGATTCTATGTGAGAAAATTGGATTCTGTACATAAAATTTGGACGCTAATTCTTTTGCGCATAGAATTGAATAATCGAGTTGGGACCCATTTGCTTTTCCTATTTATGACATAATCAATGCTCGTGCCAAATTTCAAGTTTCTATGTGAGAAAATTGGATTCCGTACGTAAAATTTGGAGGCTAATTCTTTTGCACATAGAATTGAATAATCGAGTTGGACCCATTAGTTTTTCCTATTTATGACATAATCAATGCTCGTGCCAAATTTCACGTTTCTATGACACTGGAAAGTGAGAAAAATACATTCCGTACGTAAAATTTTGACGCTAATTCTTTTGCGCATAGAATTGAATAATCGAGTTGGGACCCATTAGTTTTTCCTATTTAGAACATATTCAATGCCGTGCCAAATTTTAAGTTTCTATGTGAGAAAATTGGATAGTGTACATAAAAAGTGGACGCTAATTCTTTTGCGCATAGAATTGAATAATCGAGTTGGGACCCATTAGCTTTTCCTATTTATGACATAATCAATGCTCGTGCCAAATTTCAAGTTTCTATGTGAGAAAATTGGATTCCGTACGTAAAATTTGGAGGCTAATTCTTTTGCACATAGAATTGAATAATCGAGTTGGGACCCATTAGCTTTTCCTATTTATGACATAATCAAAGCTCGTGCCAAATTTCAAGTTTCTATGTGAGAAAATTGGATTCCGTACGTAAAATTTGAAGGCTAATTCTTTTGCACATAGAATTGAATAATCGAGTTAGCACCCATTAGCTTTTCTTATTTATGACATAATCAATGCCCGTGCCAAATTTTAAGTTTCTATGTGAGAAAATTACATTCCGTACGTAACATTTGGACGCTAATTCTTTTGCTCATAGAATTAAATAATGGAGTTGGGACACATTAGCTGTTCCTATTTATGACATAATCAATGCTCGTGCCAAATTTCAAGTTTCTATGTGAGAAAATTGGATTCTGTATGTAAAATTTGGACGCTAATTCTTTTGCACATAGAATTGAATAATCTAGTTAGGACCCATTAGCTTTTCCTATTTATGACATAATCAATGCCCGTGCCAAATTTTAAGTTTCTATGTGAGAAAATTACATTCCATGCGTAAAACTTGGACGCTAATTCTTTTGTGCCTAGAATTAAATAACGGAGTTGGGACCCTTTAGCTTTTCCTATTTATGACATAATCAATGCTCGTGCCAAATTTCAAGTTTCTATGTGAGAAAATTGGATTCTGTACGTAAAATTTGGACGCTAATTCTTTTGCACATAGAATTGAATAATTGAGTTAGGACCAATTAGCTTTTCCTATTTATGACATAATCAATGCCCGTGCCAAATTTTAAGTTTCTATGTGAGAAAATTACATTCCATACGTAAAACTTGGGCGCTAATTCTTTAGTGCCTAGAATTAAATAACGGAGTTGGGACCCATTAGCTTTTCCTATTTATGACATAATCAATGCTCGTGCCAAATTTCACGTTTCTATGACACTGGAAAGTGAGAAAAATACATTCCATACCTAAAATTTTGACGCTAATTCTTTTGCACATAGAATTGAATAATCGAGTTAGGACCCATTAGCTTTTCCTATTCATGACATAATCAATGCTCGTGCCAAATTTCACGTTTCTATGACACTGGAAAGTGAGAAAAATACATTCCGTACGGAAAATTTTGACGCTAATTCTTTTGCGCATAGAATTGAATAATCGAGTTGAGACACATTAGTTTTTCCTATTTAGGACATATTCAATGCCCGTTCCAAATTTTAAGTTTCTATGTGAGAAAATTGGATTCTGTACGTAAAATTTGGACGCTAATTCTTTTGCGCATAGAATTGAATAATCGAGTTGGGACCCATTAGCTTTTCCTATTTATGACATAATCAATGCTCGTGCCAAATTTCAAGTTTCTATGTGAGAAAATTGGATTCCGTACGTAAAATTTGGAGGCTAATTCTTTTGCACATAGAATTGAAAAATCGAGTTGGGACCCATTAGCTTTTCCTATTTATGACATAATCAATGCTCGTGCCAAATTTCAAGTTTCTATGTGAGAAAATTGGATTCCGTACGTAAAATTTGGAGGCTAATTCTTTTGCACATAGAATTGAATAATCGAGTTGGACCCATTAGCTTTTCCTATTTATGACATAATCAATGCTCGTGCCAAATTTCACATTTCTATGACACTGGAAATTGAGAAAAATACATTCCGTACGTAAAATTTTGACGCTAATTCTTTTGCGCATAGAATTGAATAATCGAGTTGGGACCCATTAGTTTTTCCTATTTAGAACATATTCAATGCCCGTGCCAAATTTTAAGTTTCTATGTGAGAAAATTGGATAGTGTACATAAAATTTGGACGCGAATTCTTTTGCGCATAGAATTGAATAATCGAGTTGGGACCCATTAGCTTTTCCTATTTATGACATAATCAATGCTCGTGCCAAATTTCAAGTTTCTATGTGAGAAAATTGGATTCCGTACGTAAAATTTGGAGGCTAATTCTTTTGCACATAGAATTGAATAATCGAGTTGGGACCCATTAGCTTTTCCTATTTATGACATAATCAATGCTCGTGCCAAATTTCAAGTTTCTATGTGAGAAAATTGGATTCCGTACGTAAAATTTGAAGGCTAATTCTTTTGCGCATAGAATTGAATAATCGAGTTGGGACCCATTAGCTTTTCCTATTTATGACATAATCAATGCTCGTGCCAAATTTCAAGTTTCTATGTGAGAAAATTGGATTCCGTACGTAAAATTTGGAGGCTAATTCTTTTGCACATAGAATTGAATAATCGAGTTGGACCCATTAGCTTTTCCTATTTATGACATAATCAATGCTCGTGCCAAATTTCACGTTTCTATGACACTGGAAAGTGAGAAAAATACATTCCGTACGTAAAATTTTGACGCTAATTCTTTTGCGCAAAGAATTGAATAATCGAGTTGGGCCCCATTAGTTTTTCCTATTTAGAACATATTCAATGCCCGTGCCAAATTTTAAGTTTCTATGTGAGAAAATTGGATTCTGTACATAAAATTTGGACGCTAATTCTTTTGCGCATAGAATTGAATAATCGAGTTGGGACCCATTAGCTTTTCCTATTTATGACATAATCAATGCTCGTGCCAAATTTCAAGTTTCTATGTGAGAAAATTGGATTCCGTACGTAAAATTTGGAGGCTAATTCTTTTGCACATAGAATTGAATAATCGAGTTGGACCCATTAGCTTTTCCTATTTATGACATAATCAATGCTCGTGCCAAATTTCACGTTTCTATGACACTGGAAAGTGAGAAAAATACATTCCGTACGTAAAATTTTGACGCTAATTCTTTTGCGCATAGAATTGAATAATCGAGTTGGGACCCATTAGTTTTTCCTATTTAGAACATATTCAATGCCCGTGCCAAATTTTAAGTTTCTATGTGAGAAAATTGGATAGTGTACATAAAATTTGGACGCTAATTCTTTTGCGCATAGAATTGAATAATCGAGTTGGGACCCATTAGCTTTTCCTATTTATGACATAATCAATGCTCGTGCCAAATTTCAAGTTTCTATGTGAGAAAATTGGATTCCGTACGTAAAATTTGGAGGCTAATTCTTTTGCACATAGAATTAAATAATCGAGTTGGGACCCATTAGCTTTTCCTATTTATGACATAATCAAAGCTCGTGCCAAATTTCAAGTTTCTATGTGAGAAAATTGGATTCCGTACGTAAAATTTGAAGGCTAATTCTTTTGCACATAGAATTGAATAATCGAGTTAGCACCCATTAGCTTTTCTTATTTATGACATAATCAATGCCCGTGCCAAATTTTAAGTTTCTATGTGAGAAAATTACATTCCGTACGTAACATTTGGACGCTAATTCTTTTGCTCATAGAATTAAATAATGGAGTTGGGACACATTAGCTGTTCCTATTTATGACATAATCAATGCTCGTGCCAAATTTCAAGTTTCTATGTGAGAAAATTGGATTCTGTATGTAAAATTTGGACGCTAATTCTTTTGCACATAGAATTGAATAATCTAGTTAGGACCCATTAGCTTTTCCTATTTATGACATAATCAATGCCCGTGCCAAATTTTAAGTTTCTATGTGAGAAAATTACATTCCATACGTAAAACTTGGACGCTAATTCTTTTGTGCCTAGAATTAAATAACGGAGTTGGGACCCTTTAGCTTTTCCTATTTATGACATAATCAATGCTCGTGCCAAATTTCAAGTTTCTATGTGAGAAAATTGGATTCTGTACGTAAAATTTGGACGCTAATTCTTTTGCACATAGAATTGAATAATTGAGTTAGGACCAATTAGCTTTTCCTATTTATGACATAATCAATGCCCGTGCCAAATTTTAAGTTTCTATGTGAGAAAATTACATTCCATACGTAAAACTTGGACGCTAATTCTTTTGTGCCTAGAATTAAATAACGGAGTTGGGACCATTTAGCTTTTCCTATTTATGACATAATCAATGCTCGTGCCAAATTTCAAGTTTCTATGTGAGAAAATTGGATTCCGTACGTAAAATTTGAAGGCTAATTCTTTTGCACATAGAATTGAATAATCGAGTTAGCACCCATTAGCTTTTCTTATTTATGACATAATCAATGCCCGTGCCAAATTTTAAGTTTCTATGTGAGAAAATTACATTCCGTACGTAACATTTGGACGCTAATTCTTTTGCTCATAGAATTAAATAATGGAGTTGGGACACATTAGCTTTTCCTATTTATGACATAATCAATGCTCGTGCCAAATTTCAAGTTTCTATGTGAGAAAATTGGTTTCTGTATGTAAAATTTGGACGCTAATTCTTTTGCACATAGAATTGAATAATCGAGTTGGGACCCATTAGCTTTTCCTATTTATGACATAATCAATGCTCGTGCCAAATTTCAAGTTTCTATGTGAGAAAATTGGATTCCGTACGTAAAATTTGGAGGCTAATTCTTTTGCACATAGAATTGAATAATCGAGTTGGACCCATTAGCTTTTCCTATTTATGACATAATCAATGCCGTGCCAAATTTCACGTTTCTATGACACTGGAAAGTGAGAAAAATACATTCCGTACGTAAAATTTTGACGCTAATTCTTTTGCGCATAGAATTGAATAATCGAGTTGGGACCCATTAGTTTTTCCTATTTAGAACATATTCAATGCCCGTGCCAAATTTTAAGTTTCCATGTGAGAAAATTGGATAGTGTACATAAAATTTTGACGCTAATTCTTTTGCGCATAGAATTGAATAATCGAGTTGGGATACATTAGCTTTTCCTATTTATGACATAATCAATGCTCGTGCCAAATTTCAAGTTTCTATGTGAGAAAATTGGATTCCGTACGTAAAATTTGAAGGCTAATTCTTTTGCACATAGAATTGAATAATCGAGTTAGCACCCATTAGCTTTTCTTATTTATGACATAATCAATGCCCGTGCCAAATTTTAAGTTTCTATGTGAGAAAATTACATTCCGTACGTAACATTTGGACGCTAATTCTTTTGCTCATAGAATTAAATAATGGAGTTGGGACCCATTAGCTTTTCCTATTTATGACACAATCAATGCTCGTGCCAAATTTCACGTTTCTATGACACTGGAAAGTGAGAACAAAACATTCCGTACGTAAAATTTTGACGCTAATTCTTTTGCGCATAGAATTGAATAATCGAGTTGGGACCCATTAGTTTTTCCTATTTAGAACATATTCAATGCCGTGCCAAATTTTAAGTTTCTATGTGAGAAAATTGGATAGTGTACATAAAATTTGGACGCTAATTCTTTTGCGCATAGAATTGAATAATCGAGTTGGGACCCATTAGCTTTTCCTATTTATGACATAATCAATGCTCGTGCCAAATTTCAAGTTTCTATGTGAGAAAATTGGATTCCGTACGTAAAATTTGGAGGCTAATTCTTTTGCACATAGAATTGAATAATCGAGTTGGGACCCATTAGCTTTTCCTATTTATGACATAATCAAAGCTCGTGCCAAATTTCAAGTTTCTATGTGAGAAAATTGGATTCCGTACGTAAAATTTGAAGGCTAATTCTTTTGCACATAGAATTGAATAATCGAGTTAGCACCCATTAGCTTTTCTTATTTATGACATAATCAATGCCCGTGCCAAATTTTAAGTTTCTATGTGAGAAAATTACATTCCGTACGTAACATTTGGACGCTAATTCTTTTGCTCATAGAATTAAATAGTGGAGTTGGGACACATTAGCTGTTCCTATTTATGACATAATCAATGCTCGTGCCAAATTTCAAGTTTCTATGTGAGAAAATTGGATTCTGTATGTAAAATTTGGACGCTAATTCTTTTGCACATAGAATTGAATAATTGAGTTAGGACCCATTAGCTTTTCCTATTTATGACATAATCAATGCCCGTGCCAAATTTTAAGTTTCTATGTGAGAAAATTACATTCCATACGTAAAACTTGGACGCTAATTCTTTTGTGCCTAGAATTAAATAACGGAGTTGGGACCCTTTAGCTTTTCCTATTTATGACATAATCAATGCTCGTGCCAAATTTCAAGTTTCTATGTGAGAAAATTGGATTCTGTACGTAAAATTTTGACGCTAATTCTTTTGCACATAGAATTGAATAATTGAGTTAGGACCATTTAGCTTTTCCTATTTATGACATAATCAATGCCCGTGCCAAATTTTAAGTTTCTATGTGAGAAAATTAAATTCCCTACGTAAAACTTGGGCGCTAATTCTTTAGTGCCTAGAATTAAATAACGGAGTTGGGACCCATTAGCTTTTCCTATTTATGACATAATCAATGCTCGTGCCAAATTTCACGTTTCTATGACACTGGAAAGTGAGAAAAATACATTCCATACCTAAAATTTTGACGCTAATTCTTTTGCACATAGAATTGAATAATCGAGTTAGGACCCATTAGCTTTTCCTATTCATGACATAATCAATGCTCGTGCCAAATTTCACGTTTCTATGACACTGGAAAGTGAGAAAAATACATTCCGTACGGAAAATTTTGACGCTAATTCTTTTGCGCATAGAATTGAATAATCGAGTTGAGACACATTAGTTTTTCCTATTTAGGACATATTCAATGCCCGTTCCAAATTTTAAGTTTCTATGTGAGAAAATTGGATTCTGTACGTAAAATTTGGACGCTAATTCTTTTGCGCATAGAATTGAATAATCGAGTTGGGACCCATTAGCCTTTCCTATTTATGACATAATCAATGCTCGTGCCAAATTTCAAGTTTCTATGTGAGAAAATTGGATTCCGTACGTAAAATTTGGAGGCTAATTCTTTTGCACATAGAATTGAAAAATCGAGTTGGGACCCATTAGCTTTTCCTATTTATGACATAATCAATGCTCGTGCCAAATTTCAAGTTTCTATGTGAGAAAATTGGATTCCGTACGTAAAATTTGGAGGCTAATTCTTTTGCACATAGAATTGAATAATCGAGTTGGACCCATTAGCTTTTCCTATTTATGACATAATCAATGCTCGTGCCAAATTTCACGTTTCTATGACACTGGAAAGTGAGAAAAATACATTCCGTATGTAAAATTTTGACGCTAATTCTTTTGCGCATAGAATTGAATAATCGAGTTGGGACCCATTAGCTTTTCCTATTTATGACATAATCAATGCTCGTGCCAAATTTCAAGTTTCTATGTGAGAAAATTGGATTCCGTACGTAAAATTTGGAGGCTAATTCTTTTGCACATAGAATTGAATAATCGAGTTGGGACCCATTAGCTTTTCCTATTTATGACATAATCAATGCTCGTGCCAAATTTCAAGTTTCTATGTGAGAAAATTGGATTCCGTACGCAAAATTTGAAGGCTAATTCTTTTGTGCATAGAATTGAATAATCGAGTTGGGACCCATTAGCTTTTCCTATTTATGACATAATCAATGCTCGTGCCAAATTTCACGTTTCTATGACACTGGAAAGTGAGAAAAATACATTCCGTACGTAAAATTTTGACGCTAATTCTTTTGCGCATAGAATTGAATAATCGAGTTGGGACCCATTAGTTTTTCCTATTTAGAACATATTCAATGCCCGTGCCAAATTTAAAGTTTCTATGTGAGAAAATTGGATAGTGTACATAAAATTTGGACGCTAATTCTTTTGCGCATAGAATTGAATAATCGAGTTGGGACCCATTAGCTTTTCCTATTTATGACATAATCAATGCTCGTGCCAAATTTCAAGTTTCTATGTGAGAAAATTGGATTCCATACGTAAAACTTGGACGCTAATTCTTTTGTGCCTACAATTAAATAACGGAGTTGGGACCCTTTAGCTTTTCCTATTTATGACATAATCAATGCTCGTGCCAAATTTCAAGTTTCTATGTGAGAAAATTGGATTCTGTACGTAAAATTTTGACGCTAATTCTTTTGCACATAGAATTGAATAATTGAGTTAGGACCATTTAGCTTTTCCTATTTATGACATAATCAATGCCCGTGCCAAATTTTAAGTTTCTATGTGAGAAAATTAAATTCCCTACGTAAAACTTGGGCGCTAATTCTTTAGTGCCTAGAATTAAATAACGGAGTTGGGACCCATTAGCTTTTCCTATTTATGACATAATCAATGCTTGTGCCAAATTTCACGTTTCTATGACACTGGAAAGTGAGAAAAATACATTCCATACCTAAAATTTTGACGCTAATTCTTTTGCACATAGAATTGAATAATCGAGTTAGGACCCATTAGCTTTTCCTATTCATGACATAATCAATGCTCGTGCCAAATTTCACGTTTCTATGACACTGGAAAGTGAGAAAAATACATTCCGTACGTAAAATTTTGACGCTAATTCTTTTGCGCATAGAATTGAATAATCGAGTTGAGACACATTAGTTTTTCCTATTTAGGACATATTCAATGCCCGTTCCAAATTTTAAGTTTCTATGTGAGAAAATTGGATTCTGTACGTAAAATTTGGACGCTAATTCTTTTGCGCATAGAATTGAATAATCGAGTTGGGACCCATTAGCTTTTCCTATTTATGACATAATCAATGCTCGTGCCAAATTTCAAGTTTCTATGTGAGAAAATTGGATTCCGTACGTAACATTTGGACGCTAATTCTTTTGCTCATAGAATTAAATAATGGAGTTGGGACCCATTAGCTTTTCCTATTTATGACACAATCAATGCTCGTGCCAAATTTCACGTTTCTATGACACTGGAAAGTGAGAACAAAACATTCCGTACGTAAAATTTTGACGCTAATTCTTTTGCGCATAGAATTGAATAATCGAGTTGGGACCCATTAGTTTTTCCTATTTAGAACATATTCAATGCCGTGCCAAATTTTAAGTTTCTATGTGAGAAAATTGGATAGTGTACATAAAATTTGGACGCTAATTCTTTTGCGCATAGAATTGAATAATCGAGTTGGGACCCATTAGCTTTTCCTATTTATGACATAATCAATGCTCGTGCCAAATTTCAAGTTTCTATGTGAGAAAATTGGATTCCGTACGTAAAATTTGGAGGCTAATTCTTTTGCACATAGAATTGAATAATCGAGTTGGGACCCATTAGCTTTTCCTATTTATGACATAATCAAAGCTCGTGCCAAATTTCAAGTTTCTATGTGAGAAAATTGGATTCCGTACGTAAAATTTGAAGGCTAATTCTTTTGCACATAGAATTGAATAATCGAGTTAGCACCCATTAGCTTTTCTTATTTATGACATAATCAATGCCCGTGCCAAATTTTAAGTTTCTATGTGAGAAAATTACATTCCGTACGTAACATTTGGACGCTAATTCTTTTGCTCATAGAATTAAATAGTGGAGTTGGGACACATTAGCTGTTCCTATTTATGACATAATCAATGCTCGTGCCAAATTTCAAGTTTCTATGTGAGAAAATTGGATTCTGTATGTAAAATTTGGACGCTAATTCTTTTGCACATAGAATTGAATAATTGAGTTAGGACCCATTAGCTTTTCCTATTTATGACATAATCAATGCCCGTGCCAAATTTTAAGTTTCTATGTGAGAAAATTACATTCCATACGTAAAACTTGGACGCTAATTCTTTTGTGCCTAGAATTAAATAACGGAGTTGGGACCCTTTAGCTTTTCCTATTTATGACATAATCAATGCTCGTGCCAAATTTCAAGTTTCTATGTGAGAAAATTGGATTCTGTACGTAAAATTTTGACGCTAATTCTTTTGCACATAGAATTGAATAATTGAGTTAGGACCATTTAGCTTTTCCTATTTATGACATAATCAATGCCCGTGCCAAATTTTAAGTTTCTATGTGAGAAAATTAAATTCCCTACGTAAAACTTGGGCGCTAATTCTTTAGTGCCTAGAATTAAATAACGGAGTTGGGACCCATTAGCTTTTCCTATTTATGACATAATCAATGCTCGTGCCAAATTTCACGTTTCTATGACACTGGAAAGTGAGAAAAATACATTCCATACCTAAAATTTTGACGCTAATTCTTTTGCACATAGAATTGAATAATCGAGTTAGGACCCATTAGCTTTTCCTATTCATGACATAATCAATGCTCGTGCCAAATTTCACGTTTCTATGACACTGGAAAGTGAGAAAAATACATTCCGTACGGAAAATTTTGACGCTAATTCTTTTGCGCATAGAATTGAATAATCGAGTTGAGACACATTAGTTTTTCCTATTTAGGACATATTCAATGCCCGTTCCAAATTTTAAGTTTCTATGTGAGAAAATTGGATTCTGTACGTAAAATTTGGACGCTAATTCTTTTGCGCATAGAATTGAATAATCGAGTTGGGACCCATTAGCCTTTCCTATTTATGACATAATCAATGCTCGTGCCAAATTTCAAGTTTCTATGTGAGAAAATTGGATTCCGTACGTAAAATTTGGAGGCTAATTCTTTTGCACATAGAATTGAAAAATCGAGTTGGGACCCATTAGCTTTTCCTATTTATGACATAATCAATGCTCGTGCCAAATTTCAAGTTTCTATGTGAGAAAATTGGATTCCGTACGTAAAATTTGGAGGCTAATTCTTTTGCACATAGAATTGAATAATCGAGTTGGACCCATTAGCTTTTCCTATTTATGACATAATCAATGCTCGTGCCAAATTTCACGTTTCTATGACACTGGAAAGTGAGAAAAATACATTCCGTATGTAAAATTTTGACGCTAATTCTTTTGCGCATAGAATTGAATAATCGAGTTGGGACCCATTAGCTTTTCCTATTTATGACATAATCAATGCTCGTGCCAAATTTCAAGTTTCTATGTGAGAAAATTGGATTCCGTACGTAAAATTTGGAGGCTAATTCTTTTGCACATAGAATTGAATAATCGAGTTGGGACCCATTAGCTTTTCCTATTTATGACATAATCAATGCTCGTGCCAAATTTCAAGTTTCTATGTGAGAAAATTGGATTCCGTACGCAAAATTTGAAGGCTAATTCTTTTGTGCATAGAATTGAATAATCGAGTTGGGACCCATTAGCTTTTCCTATTTATGACATAATCAATGCTCGTGCCAAATTTCACGTTTCTATGACACTGGAAAGTGAGAAAAATACATTCCGTACGTAAAATTTTGACGCTAATTCTTTTGCGCATAGAATTGAATAATCGAGTTGGGACCCATTAGTTTTTCCTATTTAGAACATATTCAATGCCCGTGCCAAATTTCAAGTTTCTATGTGAGAAAATTGGATAGTGTACATAAAATTTGGACGCTAATTCTTTTGCGCATAGAATTGAATAATCGAGTTGGGACCCATTAGCTTTTCCTATTTATGACATAATCAATGCTCGTGCCAAATTTCAAGTTTCTATGTGAGAAAATTGGATTCCATACGTAAAACTTGGACGCTAATTCTTTTGTGCCTAGAATTAAATAACGGAGTTGGGACCCTTTAGCTTTTCCTATTTATGACATAATCAATGCTCGTGCCAAATTTCAAGTTTCTATGTGAGAAAATTGGATTCTGTACGTAAAATTTTGACGCTAATTCTTTTGCACATAGAATTGAATAATTGAGTTAGGACCATTTAGCTTTTCCTATTTATGACATAATCAATGCCCGTGCCAAATTTTAAGTTTCTATGTGAGAAAATTAAATTCCCTACGTAAAACTTGGGCGCTAATTCTTTAGTGCCTAGAATTAAATAACGGAGTTGGGACCCATTAGCTTTTCCTATTTATGACATAATCAATGCTTGTGCCAAATTTCACGTTTCTATGACACTGGAAAGTGAGAAAAATACATTCCATACCTAAAATTTTGACGCTAATTCTTTTGCACATAGAATTGAATAATCGAGTTAGGACCCATTAGCTTTTCCTATTCATGACATAATCAATGCTCGTGCCAAATTTCACGTTTCTATGACACTGGAAAGTGAGAAAAATACATTCCGTACGTAAAATTTTGACGCTAATTCTTTTGCGCATAGAATTGAATAATCGAGTTGAGACACATTAGTTTTTCCTATTTAGGACATATTCAATGCCCGTTCCAAATTTTAAGTTTCTATGTGAGAAAATTGGATTCTGTACGTAAAATTTGGACGCTAATTCTTTTGCGCATAGAATTGAATAATCGAGTTGGGACCCATTAGCTTTTCCTATTTATGACATAATCAATGCTCGTGCCAAATTTCAAGTTTCTATGACACTGGAAAGTGAGAACAAAACATTCCGTACGTAAAATTTTGACGCTAATTCTTTTGCGCATAGAATTGAATAATCGAGTTGGGACCCATTAGTTTTTCCTATTTAGAACATATTCAATGCCGTGCCAAATTTTAAGTTTCTATGTGAGAAAATTGGATAGTGTACATAAAATTTGGACGCTAATTCTTTTGCGCATAGAATTGAATAATCGAGTTGGGACCCATTAGCTTTTCCTATTTATGACATAATCAAAGCTCGTGCCAAATTTCAAGTTTCTATGTGAGAAAATTGGATTCCGTACGTAAAATTTGAAGGCTAATTCTTTTGCACATAGAATTGAATAATCGAGTTAGCACCCATTAGCTTTTCTTATTTATGACATAATCAATGCCCGTGCCAAATTTTAAGTTTCTATGTGAGAAAATTACATTCCGTACGTAACATTTGGACGCTAATTCTTTTGCTCATAGAATTAAATAGTGGAGTTGGGACACATTAGCTGTTCCTATTTATGACATAATCAATGCTCGTGCCAAATTTCAAGTTTCTATGTGAGAAAATTGGATTCTGTATGTAAAATTTGGACGCTAATTCTTTTGCACATAGAATTGAATAATTGAGTTAGGACCCATTAGCTTTTCCTATTTATGACATAATCAATGCCCGTGCCAAATTTTAAGTTTCTATGTGAGAAAATTACATTCCATACGTAAAACTTGGACGCTAATTCTTTTGTGCCTAGAATTAAATAACGGAGTTGGGACCCTTTAGCTTTTCCTATTTATGACATAATCAATGCTCGTGCCAAATTTCAAGTTTCTATGTGAGAAAATTGGATTCTGTACGTAAAATTTGGACGCTAATTCTTTTGCACATAGAATTGAATAATTGAGTTAGGACCAATTAGCTTTTCCTATTTATGACATAATCAATGCCCGTGCCAAATTCTAAGTTTCTATGTGAGAAAATTACATTCCATACGTAAAACTTGGACGCTAATTCTTTTGTGCCTAGAATTAAATAACGGAGTTGGGACCCTTTAGCTTTTCCTATTTATGACATAATCAATGCTCGTGCCAAATTTCAAGTTTCTATGTGAGAAAATTGGATTCTGTACGTAAAATTTTGACGCTAATTCTTTTGCACATAGAATTGAATAATTGAGTTAGGACCATTTAGCTTTTCCTATTTATGACATAATCAATGCCCGTGCCAAATTTTAAGTTTCTATGTGAGAAAATTAAATTCCCTACGTAAAACTTGGGCGCTAATTCTTTAGTGCCTAGAATTAAATAACGGAGTTGGGACCCATTAGCTTTTCCTATTTATGACATAATCAATGCTCGTGCCAAATTTCACGTTTCTATGACACTGGAAAGTGAGAAAAATACATTCCATACCTAAAATTTTGACGCTAATTCTTTTGCACATAGAATTGAATAATCGAGTTAGGACCCATTAGCTTTTCCTATTCATGACATAATCAATGCTCGTGCCAAATTTCACGTTTCTATGACACTGGAAAGTGAGAAAAATACATTCCGTACGGAAAATTTTGACGCTAATTCTTTTGCGCATAGAATTGAATAATCGAGTTGAGACACATTAGTTTTTCCTATTTAGGACATATTCAATGCCCGTTCCAAATTTTAAGTTTCTATGTGAGAAAATTGGATTCTGTACGTAAAATTTGGACGCTAATTCTTTTGCGCATAGAATTGAATAATCGAGTTGGGACCCATTAGCTTTTCCTATTTATGACATAATCAATGCTCGTGCCAAATTTCAAGTTTCTATGTGAGAAAATTGGATTCCGTACGTAAAATTTGGAGGCTAATTCTTTTGCACATAGAATTGAAAAATCGAGTTGGGACCCATTAGCTTTTCCTATTTATGACATAATCAATGCTCGTGCCAAATTTCAAGTTTCTATGTGAGAAAATTGGATTCCGTACGTAAAATTTGGAGGCTAATTCTTTTGCACATAGAATTGAATAATCGAGTTGGACCCATTAGCTTTTCCTATTTATGACATAATCAATGCTCGTGCCAAATTTCACGTTTCTATGACACTGGAAAGTGAGAAAAATACATTCCGTATGTAAAATTTTGACGCTAATTCTTTTGCGCATAGAATTGAATAATCGAGTTGGGACCCATTAGCTTTTCCTATTTATGACATAATCAATGCTCGTGCCAAATTTCAAGTTTCTATGTGAGAAAATTGGATTCCGTACGTAAAATTTGGAGGCTAATTCTTTTGCACATAGAATTGAATAATCGAGTTGGGACCCATTAGCTTTTCCTATTTATGACATAATCAATGCTCGTGCCAAATTTCACGTTTCTATGACACTGGAAAGTGAGAAAAATACATTCCGTACGTAAAATTTTGACGCTAATTCTTTTGCGCATAGAATTGAATAATCGAGTTGGGACCCATTAGTTTTTCCTATTTAGAACATATTCAATGCCCGTGCCAAATTTCAAGTTTCTATGTGAGAAAATTGGATAGTGTACATAAAATTTGGACGCTAATTCTTTTGCGCATAGAATTGAACAATCGAGTTGGGACCCATTAGCTTTTCCTATTTATGACATAATCAATGCTCGTGCCAAATTTCAAGTTTCTATGTGAGAAAATTGGATTCCGTACGTAAAATTTGGAGGCTAATTCTTTTGCACATAGAATTGAATAATCGAGTTGGACCCATTAGCTTTTCCTATTTATGACATAATCAATGCTCGTGCCAAATTTCACGTTTCTATGACACTGGAAAGTGAGAAAAATACATTCCGTACGTAAAATTGTGACGCTAATTCTTTTGCGCATAGAATTGAATAATCGAGTTGGGCCCCATTAGTTTTTCCTATTTAGAACATATTCAATGCCCGTGCCAAATTTTAAGTTTCTATGTGAGAAAATTGGATTCTGTACATAAAATTTGGACGCTAATTCTTTTGCGCATAGAATTGAATAATCGAGTTGGGACCCATTAGCTTTTCCTATTTATGACATAATCAATGCTCGTGCCAAATTTCAAGTTTCTATGTGAGAAAATTGGATTCCGTACGTAAAATTTGGAGGCTAATTCTTTTGCACATAGAATTGAATAATCGAGTTGGACCCATTAGCTTTTCCTATTTATGACATAATCAATGCTCGTGCCAAATTTCACGTTTCTATGACACTGGAAAGTGAGAAAAATACATTCCGTACGTAAAATTTTGACGCTAATTCTTTTGCGCATAGAATTGAATAATCGAGTTGGGACCCATTAGTTTTTCCTATTTAGAACATATTCAATGCCCGTGCCAAATTTTAAGTTTCTATGTGAGAAAATTGGATAGTGTACATAAAATTTGGACGCTAATTCTTTTGCGCATAGAATTGAATAATCGAGTTGGGACCCATTAGCTTTTCCTATTTATGACATAATCAATGCTCGTGCCAAATTTCAAGTTTCTATGTGAGAAAATTGGATTCCGTACGTAAAATTTGGAGGCTAATTCTTTTGCACATAGAATTAAATAATCGAGTTGGGACCCATTAGCTTTTCCTATTTATGACATAATCAAAGCTCGTGCCAAATTTCAAGTTTCTATGTGAGAAAATTGGATTCCGTACGTAAAATTTGAAGGCTAATTCTTTTGCACATAGAATTGAATAATCGAGTTAGCACCCATTAGCTTGTCTTATTTATGACATAATCAATGCCCGTGCCAAATTTTAAGTTTCTATGTGAGAAAATTACATTCCGTACGTAACATTTGGACGCTAATTCTTTTGCTCATAGAATTAAATAATGGAGTTGGGACACATTAGCTGTTCCTATTTATGACATAATCAATGCTCGTGCCAAATTTCAAGTTTCTATGTGAGAAAATTGGATTCTGTATGTAAAATTTGGACGCTAATTCTTTTGCACATAGAATTGAATAATCTAGTTAGGACCCATTAGCTTTTCCTATTTATGACATAATCAATGCCCGTGCCAAATTTTAAGTTTCTATGTGAGAAAATTACATTCCATACGTAAAACTTGGACGCTAATTCTTTTGTGCCTAGAATTAAATAACGGAGTTGGGACCCTTTAGCTTTTCCTATTTATGACATAATCAATGCTCGTGCCAAATTTCAAGTTTCTATGTGAGAAAATTGGATTCTGTACGTAAAATTTGGACGCTAATTCTTTTGCACATAGAATTGAATAATTGAGTTAGGACCAATTAGCTTTTCCTATTTATGACATAATCAATGCCCGTGCCAAATTTTAAGTTTCTATGTGAGAAAATTACATTCCATACGTAAAACTTGGACGCTAATTCTTTTGTGCCTAGAATTAAATAACGGAGTTGGGACCATTTAGCTTTTCCTATTTATGACATAATCAATGCTCGTGCCAAATTTCAAGTTTCTATGTGAGAAAATTGGATTCCGTACGTAAAATTTGAAGGCTAATTCTTTTGCACATAGAATTGAATAATCGAGTTAGCACCCATTAGCTTTTCTTATTTATGACATAATCAATGCCCGTGCCAAATTTTAAGTTTCTATGTGAGAAAATTACATTCCGTACGTAACATTTGGACGCTAATTCTTTTGCTCATAGAATTAAATAATGGAGTTGGGACACATTAGCTTTTCCTATTTATGACATAATTAATGCTCGTGCCAAATTTCAAGTTTCTATGTGAGAAAATTGGTATCTGTATGTAAAATTTGGACGCTAATTCTTTTGCACATAGAATTGAATAATCGAGTTGGGACCCATTAGCTTTTCCTATTTATGACATAATCAATGCTCGTGCCAAATTTCAAGTTTCTATGTGAGAAAATTGGATTCCGTACGTAAAATTTGGAGGCTAATTCTTTTGCACATAGAATTGAATAATCGAGTTGGACCCATTAGCTTTTCCTATTTATGACATAATCAATGCCGTGCCAAATTTCACGTTTCTATGACACTGGAAAGTGAGAAAAATACATTCCGTACGTAAAATTTTGACGCTAATTCTTTTGCGCATAGAATTGAATAATCGAGTTGGGACCCATTAGTTTTTCCTATTTAGAACATATTCAATGCCCGTGCCAAATTTTAAGTTTCCATGTGAGAAAATTGGATAGTGTACATAAAATTTTGACGCTAATTCTTTTGCGCATAGAATTGAATAATCGAGTTGGGACCCATTAGCTTTTCCTATTTATGACATAATCAATGCTCGTGCCAAATTTCAAGTTTCTATGTGAGAAAATTGGATTCCGTACGTAAAATTTGAAGGCTAATTCTTTTGCACATAGAATTGAATAATCGAGTTAGCACCCATTAGCTTTTCTTATTTATGACATAATCAATGCCCGTGCCAAATTTTAAGTTTCTATGTGAGAAAATTACATTCCGTACGTAACATTTGGACGCTAATTCTTTTGCTCATAGAATTAAATAATGGAGTTGGGACCCATTAGCTTTTCCTATTTATGACACAATCAATGCTCGTGCCAAATTTCACGTTTCTATGACACTGGAAAGTGAGAACAAAACATTCCGTACGTAAAATTTTGACGCTAATTCTTTTGCGCATAGAATTGAATAATCGAGTTGGGACCCATTAGTTTTTCCTATTTAGAACATATTCAATGCCGTGCCAAATTTTAAGTTTCTATGTGAGAAAATTGGATAGTGTACATAAAATTTGGACGCTAATTCTTTTGCGCATAGAATTGAATAATCGAGTTGGGACCCATTAGCTTTTCCTATTTATGACATAATCAATGCTCGTGCCAAATTTCAAGTTTCTATGTGAGAAAATTGGATTCCGTACGTAAAATTTGGAGGCTAATTCTTTTGCACATAGAATTGAATAATCGAGTTGGGACCCATTAGCTTTTCCTATTTATGACATAATCAAAGCTCGTGCCAAATTTCAAGTTTCTATGTGAGAAAATTGGATTCCGTACGTAAAATTTGAAGGCTAATTCTTTTGCACATAGAATTGAATAATCGAGTTAGCACCCATTAGCTTTTCTTATTTATGACATAATCAATGCCCGTGCCAAATTTTAAGTTTCTATGTGAGAAAATTACATTCCGTACGTAACATTTGGACGCTAATTCTTTTGCTCATAGAATTAAATAGTGGAGTTGGGACCCATTAGCTTTTCCTATTTATGACACAATCAATGCTCGTGCCAAATTTCACGTTTCTATGACACTGGAAAGTGAGAACAAAACATTCCGTACGTAAAATTTTGACGCTAATTCTTTTGCGCATAGAATTAAATAATTGAGTTGGGACCCATTAGTTTTTCCTATTTAGAACATATTCAATGCCCGTGCCAAATTTTAAGTTTCTATGTGAGAAAATTCGATTGTGTACATAAAATTTCGACGCTAATTCTTTTGCGCATTGAATTGAATAATCGAGTTGGGACCCATTAGCTTTTCCTATTTATGACATAATCAATGCTCGTGCCAAATTTCAAGTTTCTATGTGAGAAAATTGGATTCCGTACGTAAAACTTGGAGGCTAATTCTTTTGCACATAGAATTGAATAATCGAGTTGGACCCATTAGCTTTTCCTATTTATGACATAATCAATGCCGTGCCAAATTTCACGTTTCTATGACACTGGAAAGTGAGAAAAATACATTCCGTACGTAAAATTTTGACGCTAATTCTTTTGCGCATAGAATTGAATAATCGAGTTGGGACCCATTAGTTTTTCCTATTTAGAACATTTTCAATGCCCGTGCCAAATTTTAAGTTTCCATGTGAGAAAATTGGATAGTGTACATAAAATTTTGACGCTAATTCTTTTGCGCATAGAATTGAATAATCGAGTTGGGACCCATTAGCTTCTCCTATTTATGACATAATCAATGCTCGTGGCAAATTTCAAGTTTCTATGTGAGAAAATTGGATTCCGTACGTAAAATTTGGAGGCTAATTCTTTTGCACATAGAATTGAAAAATCGAGTTGGGACCCATTAGCTTTTCCTATTTATGACATAATCAATGCTCGTGCCAAAATTCAAGTTTCTATGTGAGAAAATTGGATTCCGTACGTAAAATTTGGAGGCTAATTCTTTTGCACATAGAATTGAATAATCGAGTTGGACCCATTAGCTTTTCCTATTTATGACATAATCAATGCTCGTGCCAAATTTCACGTTTCTATGACACTGGAAAGTGAGAAAAATACATTCCGTACGTAAAATTTTGACGCTAATTCTTTTGCGCATAGAATTGAATAATCGAGTTGGGACCCATTAGCTTTTCCTATTTATGACATAATCAATGCTCGTGCCAAATTTCAAGTTTCTATGTGAGAAAATTGGATTCCGTACGTAAAATTTGGAGGCTAATTCTTTTGCACATAGAATTGAATAATCGAGTTGGGACCCATTAGCTTTTCCTATTTATGACATAATCAATGCTCGTGCCAAATTTCAAGTTTCTATGTGAGAAAATTGGATTCCGTACGTAAAATTTGGAGGCTAATTCTTTTGCACATAGAATTGAATAATCGAGTTGGGACCCATTAGCTTTTCCTATTTATGACATAATCAATGCTCGTGCCAAATTTCAAGTTTCTATGTGAGAAAATTGGATTCCGTACGTAAAATTTGAAGGCTAATTCTTTTGCGCATAGAATTGAATAATCGAGTTGGGACCCATTAGCTTTTCCTATTTATGACATAATCAATGCTCGTGCCAAATTTCAAGTTTCTATGTGAGAAAATTGGATTCCGTACGTAAAATTTGGAGGCTAATTCTTTTGCACATAGAATTGAAAAATCGAGTTGGGACCCATTAGCTTTTCCTATTTATGACATAATCAATGCTCGTGCCAAATTTCACGTTTCTATGACACTGGAAAGTGAGAAAAATACATTCCGTACGTAAAATTTTGACGCTAATTCTTTTGCGCATAGAATTGAATAATCGAGTTGGGACCCATTAGTTTTTCCTATTTAGAACATATTCAATGCCCGTGCCAAATTTCAAGTTTCTATGTGAGAAAATTGGATAGTGTACATAAAATTTGGACGCTAATTCTTTTGCGCATAGAATTGAATAATCGAGTTGGGACCCATTAGCTTTTCCTATTTATGACATAATCAATGCTCGTGCCAAATTTCAAGTTTCTATGTGAGAAAATTGGATTCCGTACGTAAAATTTGGAGGCTAATTCTTTTGCACATAGAATTGAATAATCGAGTTGGACCCATTAGCTTTTCCTATTTATGACATAATCAATGCTCGTGCCAAATTTCACGTTTCTATGACACTGGAAAGTGAGAAAAATACATTCCGTACGTAAAATTTTGACGCTAATTCTTTTGCGCATAGAATTGAATAATCGAGTTGGGCCCCATTAGTTTTTCCTATTTAGAACATATTCAATGCCCGTGCCAAATTTTAAGATTCTATGTGAGAAAATTGGATTCTGTACATAAAATTTGGACGCTAATTCTTTTGCGCATAGAATTGAATAATCGAGTTGGGACCCATTTGCTTTTCCTATTTATGACATAATCAATGCTCGTGCCAAATTTCAAGTTTCTATGTGAGAAAATTGGATTCCGTACGTAAAATTTGGAGGCTAATTCTTTTGCACATAGAATTGAATAATCGAGTTGGACCCATTAGTTTTTCCTATTTATGACATAATCAATGCTCGTGCCAAATTTCACGTTTCTATGACACTGGAAAGTGAGAAAAATACATTCCGTACGTAAAATTTTGACGCTAATTCTTTTGCGCATAGAATTGAATAATCGAGTTGGGACCCATTAGTTTTTCCTATTTAGAACATATTCAATGCCGTGCCAAATTTCAAGTTTCTATGTGAGAAAATTGGATAGTGTACATAAAATTTGGACGCTAATTCTTTTGCGCATAGAATTGAATAATCGAGTTGGGACCCATTAGCTTTTCCTATTTATGACATAATCAATGCTCGTGCCAAATTTCAAGTTTCTATGTGAGAAAATTGGATTCCGTACGTAAAACTTGGAGGCTAATTCTTTTGCACATAGAATTGAATAATCGAGTTGGACCCATTAGCTTTTCCTATTTATGACATAATCAATGCCGTGCCAAATTTCACGTTTCTATGACACTGGAAAGTGAGAAAAATACATTCCGTACGTAAAATTTTGACGCTAATTCTTTTGCGCATAGAATTGAATAATCGAGTTGGGACCCATTAGTTTTTCCTATTTAGAACATTTTCAATGCCCGTGCCAAATTTTAAGTTTCCATGTGAGAAAATTGGATAGTGTACATAAAATTTTGACGCTAATTCTTTTGCGCATAGAATTGAATAATCGAGTTGGGACCCATTAGCTTCTCCTATTTATGACATAATCAATGCTCGTGGCAAATTTCAAGTTTCTATGTGAGAAAATTGGATTCCGTACGTAAAATTTGGAGGCTAATTCTTTTGCACATAGAATTGAAAAATCGAGTTGGGACCCATTAGCTTTTCCTATTTATGACATAATCAATGCTCGTGCCAAAATTCAAGTTTCTATGTGAGAAAATTGGATTCCGTACGTAAAATTTGGAGGCTAATTCTTTTGCACATAGAATTGAATAATCGAGTTGGACCCATTAGCTTTTCCTATTTATGACATAATCAATGCTCGTGCCAAATTTCACGTTTCTATGACACTGGAAAGTGAGAAAAATACATTCCGTACGTAAAATTTTGACGCTAATTCTTTTGCGCATAGAATTGAATAATCGAGTTGGGACCCATTAGCTTTTCCTATTTATGACATAATCAATGCTCGTGCCAAATTTCAAGTTTCTATGTGAGAAAATTGGATTCCGTACGTAAAATTTGGAGGCTAATTCTTTTGCACATAGAATTGAATAATCGAGTTGGGACCCATTAGCTTTTCCTATTTATGACATAATCAATGCTCGTGCCAAATTTCAAGTTTCTATGTGAGAAAATTGGATTCCGTACGTAAAATTTGGAGGCTAATTCTTTTGCACATAGAATTGAATAATCGAGTTGGGACCCATTAGCTTTTCCTATTTATGACATAATCAATGCTCGTGCCAAATTTCAAGTTTCTATGTGAGAAAATTGGATTCCGTACGTAAAATTTGAAGGCTAATTCTTTTGCGCATAGAATTGAATAATCGAGTTGGGACCCATTAGCTTTTCCTATTTATGACATAATCAATGCTCGTGCCAAATTTCAAGTTTCTATGTGAGAAAATTGGATTCCGTACGTAAAATTTGGAGGCTAATTCTTTTGCACATAGAATTGAAAAATCGAGTTGGGACCCATTAGCTTTTCCTATTTATGACATAATCAATGCTCGTGCCAAATTTCACGTTTCTATGACACTGGAAAGTGAGAAAAATACATTCCGTACGTAAAATTTTGACGCTAATTCTTTTGCGCATAGAATTGAATAATCGAGTTGGGACCCATTAGTTTTTCCTATTTAGAACATATTCAATGCCCGTGCCAAATTTCAAGTTTCTATGTGAGAAAATTGGATAGTGTACATAAAATTTGGACGCTAATTCTTTTGCGCATAGAATTGAATAATCGAGTTGGGACCCATTAGCTTTTCCTATTTATGACATAATCAATGCTCGTGCCAAATTTCAAGTTTCTATGTGAGAAAATTGGATTCCGTACGTAAAATTTGGAGGCTAATTCTTTTGCACATAGAATTGAATAATCGAGTTGGACCCATTAGCTTTTCCTATTTATGACATAATCAATGCTCGTGCCAAATTTCACGTTTCTATGACACTGGAAAGTGAGAAAAATACATTCCGTACGTAAAATTTTGACGCTAATTCTTTTGCGCATAGAATTGAATAATCGAGTTGGGCCCCATTAGTTTTTCCTATTTAGAACATATTCAATGCCCGTGCCAAATTTTAAGATTCTATGTGAGAAAATTGGATTCTGTACATAAAATTTGGACGCTAATTCTTTTGCGCATAGAATTGAATAATCGAGTTGGGACCCATTTGCTTTTCCTATTTATGACATAATCAATGCTCGTGCCAAATTTCAAGTTTCTATGTGAGAAAATTGGATTCCGTACGTAAAATTTGGAGGCTAATTCTTTTGCACATAGAATTGAATAATCGAGTTGGACCCATTAGTTTTTCCTATTTATGACATAATCAATGCTCGTGCCAAATTTCACGTTTCTATGACACTGGAAAGTGAGAAAAATACATTCCGTACGTAAAATTTTGACGCTAATTCTTTTGCGCATAGAATTGAATAATCGAGTTGGGACCCATTAGTTTTTCCTATTTAGAACATATTCAATGCCGTGCCAAATTTCAAGTTTCTATGTGAGAAAATTGGATAGTGTACATAAAATTTGGACGCTAATTCTTTTGCGCATAGAATTGAATAATCGAGTTGGGACCCATTAGCTTTTCCTATTTATGACATAATCAATGCTCGTGCCAAATTTCAAGTTTCTATGTGAGAAAATTGGATTCCGTACGTAAAATTTGGAGGCTAATTCTTTTGCACATAGAATTGAATAATCGAGTTGGACCCATTAGCTTTTCCTATTTATGACATAATCAATGCTCGTGCCAAATTTCACGTTTCTATGACACTGGAAAGTGAGAAAAATACATTCCGTACGTAAAATTTTGACGATAATTCTTTTGCGCATAGAATTGAATAATCGAGTTGGGACCCATTAGTTTTTACTATTTAGAACATATTCAATGCCCGTGCCAAATTTTAAGTTTGTATGTGAGAAAATTGGATAGTGTACATAAAATTTGGACGCTAATTCTTTTGCGCATAGAATTGAATAATCGAGTTGGGACCCATTAGCTTTTCCTATTTATGACATAATCAAAGCTCGTGCCAAATTTCAAGTTTCTATGTGAGAAAATTGGATTCCGTACGTAAAATTTGAAGGCTAATTCTTTTGCACATAGAATTGAATAATCGAGTTAGCACCCATTAGCTTTTCTTATTTATGACATAATCAATGCCCGTGCCAAATTTTAAGTTTTTATGTGAGAAAATTACATTCCGTACGTAACATTTGGACGCTAATTCTTTTGCTCATAGAATTAAATAATGGAGTTGGGACACATTAGCTGTTCCTATTTATGACATAATCAATGCTCGTGCCAAATTTCAAGTTTCTATGTGAGAAAATTGGATTCTGTATGTAAAATTTGGACGCTAATTCTTTTGCACATAGAATTGAATAATCTAGTTAGGACCCATTAGCTTTTCCTATTTATGACATAATCAATGCCCGTGCCAAATTTTAAGTTTCTATGTGAGAAAATTACATTCCATACGTAAAACTTGGACGCTAATTCTTTTGTGCCTAGAATTAAATAACGGAGTTGGGACCCTTTAGCTTTTCCTATTTATGACATAATCAATGCTCGTGCCAAATTTCAAGTTTCTATGTGAGAAAATTGGATTCTGTACGTAAAATTTGGACGCTAATTCTTTTGCACATAGAATTGAATAATCGAGTTAGCACCCATTAGCTTTTCTTATTTATGACATAATCAATGCCCGTGCCAAATTTTAAGTTTCTATGTGAGAAAATTACATTCCGTACGTAACATTTGGACGCTAATTCTTTTGCTCATAGAATTAAATAATGGAGTTGGGACCCATTAGCTTTTCCTATTTATGACACAATCAATGCTCGTGCCAAATTTCACGTTTCTATGACACTGGAAAGTGAGAACAAAACATTCCGTACGTAAAATTTTGACGCTAATTCTTTTGCGCATAGAATTAAATAATTGAGTTGGGACCCATTAGTTTTTCCTATTTAGAACATATTCAATGCCCGTGCCAAATTTTAAGTTTCTATGTGAGAAAATTCGATTGTGTACATAAAATTTCGACGCTAATTCTTTTGCGCATTGAATTGAATAATCGAGTTGGGACCCATTAGCTTTTCCTATTTATGACATAATCAATGCTCGTGCCAAATTTCAAGTTTCTATGTGAGAAAATTGGATTCCGTACGTAAAACTTGGAGGCTAATTCTTTTGCACATAGAATTGAATAATCGAGTTGGACCCATTAGCTTTTCCTATTTATGACATAATCAATGCCGTGCCAAATTTCACGTTTCTATGACACTGGAAAGTGAGAAAAATACATTCCGTACGTAAAATTTTGACGCTAATTCTTTTGCGCATAGAATTGAATAATCGAGTTGGGACCCATTAGTTTTTCCTATTTAGAACATTTTCAATGCCCGTGCCAAATTTTAAGTTTCCATGTGAGAAAATTGGATAGTGTACATAAAATTTTTGACGCTAATTCTTTTGCGCATAGAATTGAATAATCGAGTTGGGACCCATTAGCTTCTCCTATTTATGAGATAATCAATGCTCGTGGCAAATTTCAAGTTTCTATGTGAGAAAATTGGATTCCGTACGTAAAATTTGGAGGCTAATTCTTTTGCACATAGAATTGAAAAATCGAGTTGGGACCCATTAGCTTTTCCTATTTATGACATAATCAATGCTCGTGCCAAAATTCAAGTTTCTATGTGAGAAAATTGGATTCCGTACGTAAAATTTGGAGGCTAATTCTTTTGCACATAGAATTGAATAATCGAGTTGGACCCATTAGCTTTTCCTATTTATGACATAATCAATGCTCGTGCCAAATTTCACGTTTCTATGACACTGGAAAGTGAGAAAAATACATTCCGTACGTAAAATTTTGACGCTAATTCTTTTGCGCATAGAATTGAATAATCGAGTTGGGACCCATTAGCTTTTCCTATTTATGACATAATCAATGCTCGTGCCAAATTTCAAGTTTCTATGTGAGAAAATTGGATTCCGTACGTAAAATTTGGAGGCTAATTCTTTTGCACATAGAATTGAATAATCGAGTTGGGACCCATTAGCTTTTCCTATTTATGACATAATCAATGCTCGTGCCAAATTTCAAGTTTCTATGTGAGAAAATTGGATTCCGTACGTAAAATTTGGAGGCTAATTCTTTTGCACATAGAATTGAATAATCGAGTTGGGACCCATTAGCTTTTCCTATTTATGACATAATCAATGCTCGTGCCAAATTTCAAGTTTCTATGTGAGAAAATTGGATTCCGTACGTAAAATTTGAAGGCTAATTCTTTTGCGCATAGAATTGAATAATCGAGTTGGGACCCATTAGCTTTTCCTATTTATGACATAATCAATGCTCGTGCCAAATTTCAAGTTTCTATGTGAGAAAATTGGATTCCGTACGTAAAATTTGGAGGCTAATTCTTTTGCACATAGAATTGAAAAATCGAGTTGGGACCCATTAGCTTTTCCTATTTATGACATAATCAATGCTCGTGCCAAATTTCACGTTTCTATGACACTGGAAAGTGAGAAAAATACATTCCGTACGTAAAATTTTGACGCTAATTCTTTTGCGCATAGAATTGAATAATCGAGTTGGGACCCATTAGTTTTTCCTATTTAGAACATATTCAATGCCCGTGCCAAATTTCAAGTTTCTATGTGAGAAAATTGGATAGTGTACATAAAATTTGGACGCTAATTCTTTTGCGCATAGAATTGAATAATCGAGTTGGGACCCATTAGCTTTTCCTATTTATGACATAATCAATGCTCGTGCCAAATTTCAAGTTTCTATGTGAGAAAATTGGATTCCGTACGTAAAATTTGGAGGCTAATTCTTTTGCACATAGAATTGAATAATCGAGTTGGACCCATTAGCTTTTCCTATTTATGACATAATCAATGCTCGTGCCAAATTTCACGTTTCTATGACACTGGAAAGTGAGAAAAATACATTCCGTACGTAAAATTTTGACGCTAATTCTTTTGCGCATAGAATTGAATAATCGAGTTGGGCCCCATTAGTTTTTCCTATTTAGAACATATTCAATGCCCGTGCCAAATTTTAAGATTCTATGTGAGAAAATTGGATTCTGTACATAAAATTTGGACGCTAATTCTTTTGCGCATAGAATTGAATAATCGAGTTGGGACCCATTTGCTTTTCCTATTTATGACATAATCAATGCTCGTGCCAAATTTCAAGTTTCTATGTGAGAAAATTGGATTCCGTACGTAAAATTTGGAGGCTAATTCTTTTGCACATAGAATTGAATAATCGAGTTGGACCCATTAGTTTTTCCTATTTATGACATAATCAATGCTCGTGCCAAATTTCACGTTTCTATGACACTGGAAAGTGAGAAAAATACATTCCGTATGTAAAATTTTGACGCTAATTCTTTTGCGCATAGAATTGAATAATCGAGTTGGGACCCATTAGTTTTTCCTATTTAGAACATATTCAATGCCGTGCCAAATTTTAAGTTTCTATGTGAGAAAATTGGATAGTGTACATAAAAAGTGGACGCTAATTCTTTTGCGCATAGAATTGAATAATCGAGTTGGGACCCATTAGCTTTTCCTATTTATGACATAATCAATGCTCGTGCCAAATTTCAAGTTTCTATGTGAGAAAATTGGATTCCGTACGTAAAATTTGGAGGCTAATTCTTTTGCACATAGAATTGAATAATCGAGTTGGGACCCATTAGCTTTTCCTATTTATGACATAATCAAAGCTCGTGCCAAATTTCAAGTTTCTATGTGAGAAAATTGGATTCCGTACGTAAAATTTGAAGGCTAATTCTTTTGCACATAGAATTGAATAATCGAGTTAGCACCCATTAGCTTTTCTTATTTATGACATAATCAATGCCCGTGCCAAATTTTAAGTTTCTATGTGAGAAAATTACATTCCGTACGTAACATTTGGACGCTAATTCTTTTGCTCATAGAATTAAATAATGGAGTTGGGACACATTAGCTGTTCCTATTTATGACATAATCAATGCTCGTGCCAAATTTCAAGTTTCTATGTGAGAAAATTGGATTCTGTATGTAAAATTTGGACGCTAATTCTTTTGCACATAGAATTGAATAATCTAGTTAGGACCCATTAGCTTTTCCTATTTATGACATAATCAATGCCCGTGCCAAATTTTAAGTTTCTATGTGAGAAAATTACATTCCATGCGTAAAACTTGGACGCTAATTCTTTTGTGCCTAGAATTAAATAACGGAGTTGGGACCCTTTAGCTTTTCCTATTTATGACATAATCAATGCTCGTGCCAAATTTCAAGTTTCTATGTGAGAAAATTGGATTCTGTACGTAAAATTTGGACGCTAATTCTTTTGCACATAGAATTGAATAATTGAGTTAGGACCAATTAGCTTTTCCTATTTATGACATAATCAATGCCCGTGCCAAATTTTAAGTTTCTATGTGAGAAAATTACATTCCATACGTAAAACTTGGGCGCTAATTCTTTAGTGCCTAGAATTAAATAACGGAGTTGGGACCCATTAGCTTTTCCTATTTATGACATAATCAATGCTCGTGCCAAATTTCACGTTTCTATGACACTGGAAAGTGAGAAAAATACATTCCATACCTAAAATTTTGACGCTAATTCTTTTGCACATAGAATTGAATAATCGAGTTAGGACCCATTAGCTTTTCCTATTCATGACATAATCAATGCTCGTGCCAAATTTCACGTTTCTATGACACTGGAAAGTGAGAAAAATACATTCCGTACGGAAAATTTTGACGCTAATTCTTTTGCGCATAGAATTGAATAATCGAGTTGAGACACATTAGTTTTTCCTATTTAGGACATATTCAATGCCCGTTCCAAATTTTAAGTTTCTATGTGAGAAAATTGGATTCTGTACGTAAAATTTGGACGCTAATTCTTTTGCGCATAGAATTGAATAATCGAGTTGGGACCCATTAGCTTTTCCTATTTATGACATAATCAATGCTCGTGCCAAATTTCAAGTTTCTATGTGAGAAAATTGGATTCCGTACGTAAAATTTGGAGGCTAATTCTTTTGCACATAGAATTGAAAAATCGAGTTGGGACCCATTAGCTTTTCCTATTTATGACATAATCAATGCTCGTGCCAAATTTCAAGTTTCTATGTGAGAAAATTGGATTCCGTACGTAAAATTTGGAGGCTAATTCTTTTGCACATAGAATTGAATAATCGAGTTGGACCCATTAGCTTTTCCTATTTATGACATAATCAATGCTCGTGCCAAATTTCACATTTCTATGACACTGGAAATTGAGAAAAATACATTCCGTACGTAAAATTTTGACGCTAATTCTTTTGCGCATAGAATTGAATAATCGAGTTGGGACCCATTAGTTTTTCCTATTTAGAACATATTCAATGCCCGTGCCAAATTTTAAGTTTCTATGTGAGAAAATTGGATAGTGTACATAAAATTTGGACGCGAATTCTTTTGCGCATAGAATTGAATAATCGAGTTGGGACCCATTAGCTTTTCCTATTTATGACATAATCAATGCTCGTGCCAAATTTCAAGTTTCTATGTGAGAAAATTGGATTCCGTACGTAAAATTTGGAGGCTAATTCTTTTGCACATAGAATTGAATAATCGAGTTGGGACCCATTAGCTTTTCCTATTTATGACATAATCAATGCTCGTGCCAAATTTCAAGTTTCTATGTGAGAAAATTGGATTCCGTACGTAAAATTTGAAGGCTAATTCTTTTGCGCATAGAATTGAATAATCGAGTTGGGACCCATTAGCTTTTCCTATTTATGACATAATCAATGCTCGTGCCAAATTTCAAGTTTCTATGTGAGAAAATTGGATTCCGTACGTAAAATTTGGAGGCTAATTCTTTTGCACATAGAATTGAATAATCGAGTTGGACCCATTAGCTTTTCCTATTTATGACATAATCAATGCTCGTGCCAAATTTCACGTTTCTATGACACTGGAAAGTGAGAAAAATACATTCCGTACGTAAAATTTTGACGCTAATTCTTTTGCGCAAAGAATTGAATAATCGAGTTGGGCCCCATTAGTTTTTCCTATTTAGAACATATTCAATGCCCGTGCCAAATTTTAAGTTTCTATGTGAGAAAATTGGATTCTGTACATAAAATTTGGACGCTAATTCTTTTGCGCATAGAATTGAATAATCGAGTTGGGACCCATTAGCTTTTCCTATTTATGACATAATCAATGCTCGTGCCAAATTTCAAGTTTCTATGTGAGAAAATTGGATTCCGTACGTAAAATTTGGAGGCTAATTCTTTTGCACATAGAATTGAATAATCGAGTTGGACCCATTAGCTTTTCCTATTTATGACATAATCAATGCTCGTGCCAAATTTCACGTTTCTATGACACTGGAAAGTGAGAAAAATACATTCCGTACGTAAAATTTTGACGCTAATTCTTTTGCGCATAGAATTGAATAATCGAGTTGGGACCCATTAGTTTTTCCTATTTAGAACATATTCAATGCCCGTGCCAAATTTTAAGTTTCTATGTGAGAAAATTGGATAGTGTACATAAAATTTGGACGCTAATTCTTTTGCGCATAGAATTGAATAATCGAGTTGGGACCCATTAGCTTTTCCTATTTATGACATAATCAATGCTCGTGCCAAATTTCAAGTTTCTATGTGAGAAAATTGGATTCCGTACGTAAAATTTGGAGGCTAATTCTTTTGCACATAGAATTAAATAATCGAGTTGGGACCCATTAGCTTTTCCTATTTATGACATAATCAAAGCTCGTGCCAAATTTCAAGTTTCTATGTGAGAAAATTGGATTCCGTACGTAAAATTTGAAGGCTAATTCTTTTGCACATAGAATTGAATAATCGAGTTAGCACCCATTAGCTTTTCTTATTTATGACATAATCAATGCCCGTGCCAAATTTTAAGTTTCTATGTGAGAAAATTACATTCCGTACGTAACATTTGGACGCTAATTCTTTTGCTCATAGAATTAAATAATGGAGTTGGGACACATTAGCTGTTCCTATTTATGACATAATCAATGCTCGTGCCAAATTTCAAGTTTCTATGTGAGAAAATTGGATTCTGTATGTAAAATTTGGACGCTAATTCTTTTGCACATAGAATTGAATAATCTAGTTAGGACCCATTAGCTTTTCCTATTTATGACATAATCAATGCCCGTGCCAAATTTTAAGTTTCTATGTGAGAAAATTACATTCCATACGTAAAACTTGGACGCTAATTCTTTTGTGCCTAGAATTAAATAACGGAGTTGGGACCCTTTAGCTTTTCCTATTTATGACATAATCAATGCTCGTGCCAAATTTCAAGTTTCTATGTGAGAAAATTGGATTCTGTACGTAAAATTTGGACGCTAATTCTTTTGCACATAGAATTGAATAATTGAGTTAGGACCAATTAGCTTTTCCTATTTATGACATAATCAATGCCCGTGCCAAATTTTAAGTTTCTATGTGAGAAAATTACATTCCATACGTAAAACTTGGACGCTAATTCTTTTGTGCCTAGAATTAAATAACGGAGTTGGGACCATTTAGCTTTTCCTATTTATGACATAATCAATGCTCGTGCCAAATTTCAAGTTTCTATGTGAGAAAATTGGATTCCGTACGTAAAATTTGAAGGCTAATTCTTTTGCACATAGAATTGAATAATCGAGTTAGCACCCATTAGCTTTTCTTATTTATGACATAATCAATGCCCGTGCCAAATTTTAAGTTTCTATGTGAGAAAATTACATTCCGTACGTAACATTTGGACGCTAATTCTTTTGCTCATAGAATTAAATAATGGAGTTGGGACACATTAGCTTTTCCTATTTATGACATAATCAATGCTCGTGCCAAATTTCAAGTTTCTATGTGAGAAAATTGGTTTCTGTATGTAAAATTTGGACGCTAATTCTTTTGCACATAGAATTGAATAATCGAGTTGGGACCCATTAGCTTTTCCTATTTATGACATAATCAATGCTCGTGCCAAATTTCAAGTTTCTATGTGAGAAAATTGGATTCCGTACGTAAAATTTGGAGGCTAATTCTTTTGCACATAGAATTGAATAATCGAGTTGGACCCATTAGCTTTTCCTATTTATGACATAATCAATGCCGTGCCAAATTTCACGTTTCTATGACACTGGAAAGTGAGAAAAATACATTCCGTACGTAAAATTTTGACGCTAATTCTTTTGCGCATAGAATTGAATAATCGAGTTGGGACCCATTAGTTTTTCCTATTTAGAACATATTCAATGCCCGTGCCAAATTTTAAGTTTCCATGTGAGAAAATTGGATAGTGTACATAAAATTTTGACGCTAATTCTTTTGCGCATAGAATTGAATAATCGAGTTGGGATACATTAGCTTTTCCTATTTATGACATAATCAATGCTCGTGCCAAATTTCAAGTTTCTATGTGAGAAAATTGGATTCCGTACGTAAAATTTGGAGGCTAATTCTTTTGCACATAGAATTGAATAATCGAGTTAGCACCCATTAGCTTTTCTTATTTATGACATAATCAATGCCCGTGCCAAATTTTAAGTTTCTATGTGAGAAAATTACATTCCGTACGTAACATTTGGACGCTAATTCTTTTGCTCATAGAATTAAATAATGGAGTTGGGACCCATTAGCTTTTCCTATTTATGACACAATCAATGCTCGTGCCAAATTTCACGTTTCTATGACACTGGAAAGTGAGAACAAAACATTCCGTACGTAAAATTTTGACGCTAATTCTTTTGCGCATAGAATTGAATAATCGAGTTGGGACCCATTAGTTTTTCCTATTTAGAACATATTCAATGCCGTGCCAAATTTTAAGTTTCTATGTGAGAAAATTGGATAGTGTACATAAAATTTGGACGCTAATTCTTTTGCGCATAGAATTGAATAATCGAGTTGGGACCCATTAGCTTTTCCTATTTATGACATAATCAATGCTCGTGCCAAATTTCAAGTTTCTATGTGAGAAAATTGGATTCCGTACGTAAAATTTGGAGGCTAATTCTTTTGCACATAGAATTGAATAATCGAGTTGGGACCCATTAGCTTTTCCTATTTATGACATAATCAAAGCTCGTGCCAAATTTCAAGTTTCTATGTGAGAAAATTGGATTCCGTACGTAAAATTTGAAGGCTAATTCTTTTGCACATAGAATTGAATAATCGAGTTAGCACCCATTAGCTTTTCTTATTTATGACATAATCAATGCCCGTGCCAAATTTTAAGTTTCTATGTGAGAAAATTACATTCCGTACGTAACATTTGGACGCTAATTCTTTTGCTCATAGAATTAAATAGTGGAGTTGGGACACATTAGCTGTTCCTATTTATGACATAATCAATGCTCGTGCCAAATTTCAAGTTTCTATGTGAGAAAATTGGATTCTGTATGTAAAATTTGGACGCTAATTCTTTTGCACATAGAATTGAATAATTGAGTTAGGACCCATTAGCTTTTCCTATTTATGACATAATCAATGCCCGTGCCAAATTTTAAGTTTCTATGTGAGAAAATTACATTCCATACGTAAAACTTGGACGCTAATTCTTTTGTGCCTAGAATTAAATAACGGAGTTGGGACCCTTTAGCTTTTCCTATTTATGACATAATCAATGCTCGTGCCAAATTTCAAGTTTCTATGTGAGAAAATTGGATTCTGTACGTAAAATTTTGACGCTAATTCTTTTGCACATAGAATTGAATAATTGAGTTAGGACCATTTAGCTTTTCCTATTTATGACATAATCAATGCCCGTGCCAAATTTTAAGTTTCTATGTGAGAAAATTAAATTCCCTACGTAAAACTTGGGCGCTAATTCTTTAGTGCCTAGAATTAAATAACGGAGTTGGGACCCATTAGCTTTTCCTATTTATGACATAATCAATGCTCGTGCCAAATTTCACGTTTCTATGACACTGGAAAGTGAGAAAAATACATTCCATACCTAAAATTTTGACGCTAATTCTTTTGCACATAGAATTGAATAATCGAGTTAGGACCCATTAGCTTTTCCTATTCATGACATAATCAATGCTCGTGCCAAATTTCACGTTTCTATGACACTGGAAAGTGAGAAAAATACATTCCGTACGGAAAATTTTGACGCTAATTCTTTTGCGCATAGAATTGAATAATCGAGTTGAGACACATTAGTTTTTCCTATTTAGGACATATTCAATGCCCGTTCCAAATTTTAAGTTTCTATGTGAGAAAATTGGATTCTGTACGTAAAATTTGGACGCTAATTCTTTTGCGCATAGAATTGAATAATCGAGTTGGGACCCATTAGCCTTTCCTATTTATGACATAATCAATGCTCGTGCCAAATTTCAAGTTTCTATGTGAGAAAATTGGATTCCGTACGTAAAATTTGGAGGCTAATTCTTTTGCACATAGAATTGAAAAATCGAGTTGGGACCCATTAGCTTTTCCTATTTATGACATAATCAATGCTCGTGCCAAATTTCAAGTTTCTATGTGAGAAAATTGGATTCCGTACGTAAAATTTGGAGGCTAATTCTTTTGCACATAGAATTGAATAATCGAGTTGGACCCATTAGCTTTTCCTATTTATGACATAATCAATGCTCGTGCCAAATTTCACGTTTCTATGACACTGGAAAGTGAGAAAAATACATTCCGTATGTAAAATTTTGACGCTAATTCTTTTGCGCATAGAATTGAATAATCGAGTTGGGACCCATTAGCTTTTCCTATTTATGACATAATCAATGCTCGTGCCAAATTTCAAGTTTCTATGTGAGAAAATTGGATTCCGTACGTAAAATTTGGAGGCTAATTCTTTTGCACATAGAATTGAATAATCGAGTTGGGACCCATTAGCTTTTCCTATTTATGACATAATCAATGCTCGTGCCAAATTTCAAGTTTCTATGTGAGAAAATTGGATTCCATACGTAAAACTTGGACGCTAATTCTTTTGTGCCTACAATTAAATAACGGAGTTGGGACCCTTTAGCTTTTCCTATTTATGACATAATCAATGCTCGTGCCAAATTTCAAGTTTCTATGTGAGAAAATTGGATTCTGTACGTAAAATTTTGACGCTAATTCTTTTGCACATAGAATTGAATAATTGAGTTAGGACCATTTAGCTTTTCCTATTTATGACATAATCAATGCCCGTGCCAAATTTTAAGTTTCTATGTGAGAAAATTAAATTCCCTACGTAAAACTTGGGCGCTAATTCTTTAGTGCCTAGAATTAAATAACGGAGTTGGGACCCATTAGCTTTTCCTATTTATGACATAATCAATGCTTGTGCCAAATTTCACGTTTCTATGACACTGGAAAGTGAGAAAAATACATTCCATACCTAAAATTTTGACGCTAATTCTTTTGCACATAGAATTGAATAATCGAGTTAGGACCCATTAGCTTTTCCTATTCATGACATAATCAATGCTCGTGCCAAATTTCACGTTTCTATGACACTGGAAAGTGAGAAAAATACATTCCGTACGTAAAATTTTGACGCTAATTCTTTTGCGCATAGAATTGAATAATCGAGTTGAGACACATTAGTTTTTCCTATTTAGGACATATTCAATGCCCGTTCCAAATTTTAAGTTTCTATGTGAGAAAATTGGATTCTGTACGTAAAATTTGGACGCTAATTCTTTTGCGCATAGAATTGAATAATCGAGTTGGGACCCATTAGCTTTTCCTATTTATGACATAATCAATGCTCGTGCCAAATTTCAAGTTTCTATGTGAGAAAATTGGATTCCGTACGTAACATTTGGACGCTAATTCTTTTGCTCATAGAATTAAATAATGGAGTTGGGACCCATTAGCTTTTCCTATTTATGACACAATCAATGCTCGTGCCAAATTTCACGTTTCTATGACACTGGAAAGTGAGAACAAAACATTCCGTACGTAAAATTTTGACGCTAATTCTTTTGCGCATAGAATTGAATAATCGAGTTGGGACCCATTAGTTTTTCCTATTTAGAACATATTCAATGCCGTGCCAAATTTTAAGTTTCTATGTGAGAAAATTGGATAGTGTACATAAAATTTGGACGCTAATTCTTTTGCGCATAGAATTGAATAATCGAGTTGGGACCCATTAGCTTTTCCTATTTATGACATAATCAATGCTCGTGCCAAATTTCAAGTTTCTATGTGAGAAAATTGGATTCCGTACGTAAAATTTGGAGGCTAATTCTTTTGCACATAGAATTGAATAATCGAGTTGGGACCCATTAGCTTTTCCTATTTATGACATAATCAAAGCTCGTGCCAAATTTCAAGTTTCTATGTGAGAAAATTGGATTCCGTACGTAAAATTTGAAGGCTAATTCTTTTGCACATAGAATTGAATAATCGAGTTAGCACCCATTAGCTTTTCTTATTTATGACATAATCAATGCCCGTGCCAAATTTTAAGTTTCTATGTGAGAAAATTACATTCCGTACGTAACATTTGGACGCTAATTCTTTTGCTCATAGAATTAAATAGTGGAGTTGGGACACATTAGCTGTTCCTATTTATGACATAATCAATGCTCGTGCCAAATTTCAAGTTTCTATGTGAGAAAATTGGATTCTGTATGTAAAATTTGGACGCTAATTCTTTTGCACATAGAATTGAATAATTGAGTTAGGACCCATTAGCTTTTCCTATTTATGACATAATCAATGCCCGTGCCAAATTTTAAGTTTCTATGTGAGAAAATTACATTCCATACGTAAAACTTGGACGCTAATTCTTTTGTGCCTAGAATTAAATAACGGAGTTGGGACCCTTTAGCTTTTCCTATTTATGACATAATCAATGCTCGTGCCAAATTTCAAGTTTCTATGTGAGAAAATTGGATTCTGTACGTAAAATTTTGACGCTAATTCTTTTGCACATAGAATTGAATAATTGAGTTAGGACCATTTAGCTTTTCCTATTTATGACATAATCAATGCCCGTGCCAAATTTTAAGTTTCTATGTGAGAAAATTAAATTCCCTACGTAAAACTTGGGCGCTAATTCTTTAGTGCCTAGAATTAAATAACGGAGTTGGGACCCATTAGCTTTTCCTATTTATGACATAATCAATGCTCGTGCCAAATTTCACGTTTCTATGACACTGGAAAGTGAGAAAAATACATTCCATACCTAAAATTTTGACGCTAATTCTTTTGCACATAGAATTGAATAATCGAGTTAGGACCCATTAGCTTTTCCTATTCATGACATAATCAATGCTCGTGCCAAATTTCACGTTTCTATGACACTGGAAAGTGAGAAAAATACATTCCGTACGGAAAATTTTGACGCTAATTCTTTTGCGCATAGAATTGAATAATCGAGTTGAGACACATTAGTTTTTCCTATTTAGGACATATTCAATGCCCGTTCCAAATTTTAAGTTTCTATGTGAGAAAATTGGATTCTGTACGTAAAATTTGGACGCTAATTCTTTTGCGCATAGAATTGAATAATCGAGTTGGGACCCATTAGCCTTTCCTATTTATGACATAATCAATGCTCGTGCCAAATTTCAAGTTTCTATGTGAGAAAATTGGATTCCGTACGTAAAATTTGGAGGCTAATTCTTTTGCACATAGAATTGAAAAATCGAGTTGGGACCCATTAGCTTTTCCTATTTATGACATAATCAATGCTCGTGCCAAATTTCAAGTTTCTATGTGAGAAAATTGGATTCCGTACGTAAAATTTGGAGGCTAATTCTTTTGCACATAGAATTGAATAATCGAGTTGGACCCATTAGCTTTTCCTTTTTTATGACATAATCAATGCTCGTGCCAAATTTCACGTTTCTATGACACTGGAAAGTGAGAAAAATACATTCCGTATGTAAAATTTTGACGCTAATTCTTTTGCGCATAGAATTGAATAATCGAGTTGGGACCCATTAGCTTTTCCTATTTATGACATAATCAATGCTCGTGCCAAATTTCAAGTTTCTATGTGAGAAAATTGGATTCCGTACGTAAAATTTGGAGGCTAATTCTTTTGCACATAGAATTGAATAATCGAGTTGGGACCCATTAGCTTTTCCTATTTATGACATAATCAATGCTCGTGCCAAATTTCAAGTTTCTATGTGAGAAAATTGGATTCCGTACGCAAAATTTGAAGGCTAATTCTTTTGTGCATAGAATTGAATAATCGAGTTGGGACCCATTAGCTTTTCCTATTTATGACATAATCAATGCTCGTGCCAAATTTCACGTTTCTATGACACTGGAAAGTGAGAAAAATACATTCCGTACGTAAAATTTTGACGCTAATTCTTTTGCGCATAGAATTGAATAATCGAGTTGGGACCCATTAGTTTTTCCTATTTAGAACATATTCAATGCCCGTGCCAAATTTCAAGTTTCTATGTGAGAAAATTGGATAGTGTACATAAAATTTGGACGCTAATTCTTTTGCGCATAGAATTGAATAATCGAGTTGGGACCCATTAGCTTTTCCTATTTATGACATAATCAATGCTCGTGCCAAATTTCAAGTTTCTATGTGAGAAAATTGGATTCCATACGTAAAACTTGGACGCTAATTCTTTTGTGCCTAGAATTAAATAACGGAGTTGGGACCCTTTAGCTTTTCCTATTTATGACATAATCAATGCTCGTGCCAAATTTCAAGTTTCTATGTGAGAAAATTGGATTCTGTACGTAAAATTTTGACGCTAATTCTTTTGCACATAGAATTGAATAATTGAGTTAGGACCATTTAGCTTTTCCTATTTATGACATAATCAATGCCCGTGCCAAATTTTAAGTTTCTATGTGAGAAAATTAAATTCCCTACGTAAAACTTGGGCGCTAATTCTTTAGTGCCTAGAATTAAATAACGGAGTTGGGACCCATTAGCTTTTCCTATTTATGACATAATCAATGCTTGTGCCAAATTTCACGTTTCTATGACACTGGAAAGTGAGAAAAATACATTCCATACCTAAAATTTTGACGCTAATTCTTTTGCACATAGAATTGAATAATCGAGTTAGGACCCATTAGCTTTTCCTATTCATGACATAATCAATGCTCGTGCCAAATTTCACGTTTCTATGACACTGGAAAGTGAGAAAAATACATTCCGTACGTAAAATTTTGACGCTAATTCTTTTGCGCATAGAATTGAATAATCGAGTTGAGACACATTAGTTTTTCCTATTTAGGACATATTCAATGCCCGTTCCAAATTTTAAGTTTCTATGTGAGAAAATTGGATTCTGTACGTAAAATTTGGACGCTAATTCTTTTGCGCATAGAATTGAATAATCGAGTTGGGACCCATTAGCTTTTCCTATTTATGACATAATCAATGCTCGTGCCAAATTTCAAGTTTCTATGACACTGGAAAGTGAGAACAAAACATTCCGTACGTAAAATTTTGACGCTAATTCTTTTGCGCATAGAATTGAATAATCGAGTTGGGACCCATTAGTTTTTCCTATTTAGAACATATTCAATGCCGTGCCAAATTTTAAGTTTCTATGTGAGAAAATTGGATAGTGTACATAAAATTTGGACGCTAATTCTTTTGCGCATAGAATTGAATAATCGAGTTGGGACCCATTAGCTTTTCCTATTTATGACATAATCAAAGCTCGTGCCAAATTTCAAGTTTCTATGTGAGAAAATTGGATTCCGTACGTAAAATTTGAAGGCTAATTCTTTTGCACATAGAATTGAATAATCGAGTTAGCACCCATTAGCTTTTCTTATTTATGACATAATCAATGCCCGTGCCAAATTTTAAGTTTCTATGTGAGAAAATTACATTCCGTACGTAACATTTGGACGCTAATTCTTTTGCTCATAGAATTAAATAGTGGAGTTGGGACACATTAGCTGTTCCTATTTATGACATAATCAATGCTCGTGCCAAATTTCAAGTTTCTATGTGAGAAAATTGGATTCTGTATGTAAAATTTGGACGCTAATTCTTTTGCACATAGAATTGAATAATTGAGTTAGGACCCATTAGCTTTTCCTATTTATGACATAATCAATGCCCGTGCCAAATTTTAAGTTTCTATGTGAGAAAATTACATTCCATACGTAAAACTTGGACGCTAATTCTTTTGTGCCTAGAATTAAATAACGGAGTTGGGACCCTTTAGCTTTTCCTATTTATGACATAATCAATGCTCGTGCCAAATTTCAAGTTTCTATGTGAGAAAATTGGATTCTGTACGTAAAATTTGGACGCTAATTCTTTTGCACATAGAATTGAATAATTGAGTTAGGACCAATTAGCTTTTCCTATTTATGACATAATCAATGCCCGTGCCAAATTCTAAGTTTCTATGTGAGAAAATTACATTCCATACGTAAAACTTGGACGCTAATTCTTTTGTGCCTAGAATTAAATAACGGAGTTGGGACCCTTTAGCTTTTCCTATTTATGACATAATCAATGCTCGTGCCAAATTTCAAGTTTCTATGTGAGAAAATTGGATTCTGTACGTAAAATTTTGACGCTAATTCTTTTGCACATAGAATTGAATAATTGAGTTAGGACCATTTAGCTTTTCCTATTTATGACATAATCAATGCCCGTGCCAAATTTTAAGTTTCTATGTGAGAAAATTAAATTCCCTACGTAAAACTTGGGCGCTAATTCTTTAGTGCCTAGAATTAAATAACGGAGTTGGGACCCATTAGCTTTTCCTATTTATGACATAATCAATGCTCGTGCCAAATTTCACGTTTCTATGACACTGGAAAGTGAGAAAAATACATTCCATACCTAAAATTTTGACGCTAATTCTTTTGCACATAGAATTGAATAATCGAGTTAGGACCCATTAGCTTTTCCTATTCATGACATAATCAATGCTCGTGCCAAATTTCACGTTTCTATGACACTGGAAAGTGAGAAAAATACATTCCGTACGGAAAATTTTGACGCTAATTCTTTTGCGCATAGAATTGAATAATCGAGTTGAGACACATTAGTTTTTCCTATTTAGGACATATTCAATGCCCGTTCCAAATTTTAAGTTTCTATGTGAGAAAATTGGATTCTGTACGTAAAATTTGGACGCTAATTCTTTTGCGCATAGAATTGAATAATCGAGTTGGGACCCATTAGCTTTTCCTATTTATGACATAATCAATGCTCGTGCCAAATTTCAAGTTTCTATGTGAGAAAATTGGATTCCGTACGTAAAATTTGGAGGCTAATTCTTTTGCACATAGAATTGAAAAATCGAGTTGGGACCCATTAGCTTTTCCTATTTATGACATAATCAATGCTCGTGCCAAATTTCAAGTTTCTATGTGAGAAAATTGGATTCCGTACGTAAAATTTGGAGGCTAATTCTTTTGCACATAGAATTGAATAATCGAGTTGGACCCATTAGCTTTTCCTATTTATGACATAATCAATGCTCGTGCCAAATTTCACGTTTCTATGACACTGGAAAGTGAGAAAAATACATTCCGTATGTAAAATTTTGACGCTAATTCTTTTGCGCATAGAATTGAATAATCGAGTTGGGACCCATTAGCTTTTCCTATTTATGACATAATCAATGCTCGTGCCAAATTTCAAGTTTCTATGTGAGAAAATTGGATTCCGTACGTAAAATTTGGAGGCTAATTCTTTTGCACATAGAATTGAATAATCGAGTTGGGACCCATTAGCTTTTCCTATTTATGACATAATCAATGCTCGTGCCAAATTTCACGTTTCTATGACACTGGAAAGTGAGAAAAATACATTCCGTACGTAAAATTTTGACGCTAATTCTTTTGCGCATAGAATTGAATAATCGAGTTGGGACCCATTAGTTTTTCCTATTTAGAACATATTCAATGCCCGTGCCAAATTTCAAGTTTCTATGTGAGAAAATTGGATAGTGTACATAAAATTTGGACGCTAATTCTTTTGCGCATAGAATTGAACAATCGAGTTGGGACCCATTAGCTTTTCCTATTTATGACATAATCAATGCTCGTGCCAAATTTCAAGTTTCTATGTGAGAAAATTGGATTCCGTACGTAAAATTTGGAGGCTAATTCTTTTGCACATAGAATTGAATAATCGAGTTGGACCCATTAGCTTTTCCTATTTATGACATAATCAATGCTCGTGCCAAATTTCACGTTTCTATGACACTGGAAAGTGAGAAAAATACATTCCGTACGTAAAATTGTGACGCTAATTCTTTTGCGCATAGAATTGAATAATCGAGTTGGGCCCCATTAGTTTTTCCTATTTAGAACATATTCAATGCCCGTGCCAAATTTTAAGTTTCTATGTGAGAAAATTGGATTCTGTACATAAAATTTGGACGCTAATTCTTTTGCGCATAGAATTGAATAATCGAGTTGGGACCCATTAGCTTTTCCTATTTATGACATAATCAATGCTCGTGCCAAATTTCAAGTTTCTATGTGAGAAAATTGGATTCCGTACGTAAAATTTGGAGGCTAATTCTTTTGCACATAGAATTGAATAATCGAGTTGGACCCATTAGCTTTTCCTATTTATGACATAATCAATGCTCGTGCCAAATTTCACGTTTCTATGACACTGGAAAGTGAGAAAAATACATTCCGTACGTAAAATTTTGACGCTAATTCTTTTGCGCATAGAATTGAATAATCGAGTTGGGACCCATTAGTTTTTCCTATTTAGAACATATTCAATGCCCGTGCCAAATTTTAAGTTTCTATGTGAGAAAATTGGATAGTGTACATAAAATTTGGACGCTAATTCTTTTGCGCATAGAATTGAATAATCGAGTTGGGACCCATTAGCTTTTCCTATTTATGACATAATCAATGCTCGTGCCAAATTTCAAGTTTCTATGTGAGAAAATTGGATTCCGTACGTAAAATTTGGAGGCTAATTCTTTTGCACATAGAATTAAATAATCGAGTTGGGACCCATTAGCTTTTCCTATTTATGACATAATCAAAGCTCGTGCCAAATTTCAAGTTTCTATGTGAGAAAATTGGATTCCGTACGTAAAATTTGAAGGCTAATTCTTTTGCACATAGAATTGAATAATCGAGTTAGCACCCATTAGCTTTTCTTATTTATGACATAATCAATGCCCGTGCCAAATTTTAAGTTTCTATGTGAGAAAATTACATTCCGTACGTAACATTTGGACGCTAATTCTTTTGCTCATAGAATTAAATAATGGAGTTGGGACACATTAGCTGTTCCTATTTATGACATAATCAATGCTCGTGCCAAATTTCAAGTTTCTATGTGAGAAAATTGGATTCTGTATGTAAAATTTGGACGCTAATTCTTTTGCACATAGAATTGAATAATCTAGTTAGGACCCATTAGCTTTTCCTATTTATGACATAATCAATGCCCGTGCCAAATTTTAAGTTTCTATGTGAGAAAATTACATTCCATACGTAAAACTTGGACGCTAATTCTTTTGTGCCTAGAATTAAATAACGGAGTTGGGACCCTTTAGCTTTTCCTATTTATGACATAATCAATGCTCGTGCCAAATTTCAAGTTTCTATGTGAGAAAATTGGATTCTGTACGTAAAATTTGGACGCTAATTCTTTTGCACATAGAATTGAATAATTGAGTTAGGACCAATTAGCTTTTCCTATTTATGACATAATCAATGCCCGTGCCAAATTTTAAGTTTCTATGTGAGAAAATTACATTCCATACGTAAAACTTGGACGCTAATTCTTTTGTGCCTAGAATTAAATAACGGAGTTGGGACCATTTAGCTTTTCCTATTTATGACATAATCAATGCTCGTGCCAAATTTCAAGTTTCTATGTGAGAAAATTGGATTCCGTACGTAAAATTTGAAGGCTAATTCTTTTGCACATAGAATTGAATAATCGAGTTAGCACCCATTAGCTTTTCTTATTTATGACATAATCAATGCCCGTGCCAAATTTTAAGTTTCTATGTGAGAAAATTACATTCCGTACGTAACATTTGGACGCTAATTCTTTTGCTCATAGAATTAAATAATGGAGTTGGGACACATTAGCTTTTCCTATTTATGACATAATTAATGCTCGTGCCAAATTTCAAGTTTCTATGTGAGAAAATTGGTATCTGTATGTAAAATTTGGACGCTAATTCTTTTGCACATAGAATTGAATAATCGAGTTGGGACCCATTAGCTTTTCCTATTTATGACATAATCAATGCTCGTGCCAAATTTCAAGTTTCTATGTGAGAAAATTGGATTCCGTACGTAAAATTTGGAGGCTAATTCTTTTGCACATAGAATTGAATAATCGAGTTGGACCCATTAGCTTTTCCTATTTATGACATAATCAATGCCGTGCCAAATTTCACGTTTCTATGACACTGGAAAGTGAGAAAAATACATTCCGTACGTAAAATTTTGACGCTAATTCTTTTGCGCATAGAATTGAATAATCGAGTTGGGACCCATTAGTTTTTCCTATTTAGAACATATTCAATGCCCGTGCCAAATTTTAAGTTTCCATGTGAGAAAATTGGATAGTGTACATAAAATTTTGACGCTAATTCTTTTGCGCATAGAATTGAATAATCGAGTTGGGACCCATTAGCTTTTCCTATTTATGACATAATCAATGCTCGTGCCAAATTTCAAGTTTCTATGTGAGAAAATTGGATTCCGTACGTAAAATTTGAAGGCTAATTCTTTTGCACATAGAATTGAATAATCGAGTTAGCACCCATTAGCTTTTCTTATTTATGACATAATCAATGCCCGTGCCAAATTTTAAGTTTCTATGTGAGAAAATTACATTCCGTACGTAACATTTGGACGCTAATTCTTTTGCTCATAGAATTAAATAATGGAGTTGGGACCCATTAGCTTTTCCTATTTATGACACAATCAATGCTCGTGCCAAATTTCACGTTTCTATGACACTGGAAAGTGAGAACAAAACATTCCGTACGTAAAATTTTGACGCTAATTCTTTTGCGCATAGAATTGAATAATCGAGTTGGGACCCATTAGTTTTTCCTATTTAGAACATATTCAATGCCGTGCCAAATTTTAAGTTTCTATGTGAGAAAATTGGATAGTGTACATAAAATTTGGACGCTAATTCTTTTGCGCATAGAATTGAATAATCGAGTTGGGACCCATTAGCTTTTCCTATTTATGACATAATCAATGCTCGTGCCAAATTTCAAGTTTCTATGTGAGAAAATTGGATTCCGTACGTAAAATTTGGAGGCTAATTCTTTTGCACATAGAATTGAATAATCGAGTTGGGACCCATTAGCTTTTCCTATTTATGACATAATCAAAGCTCGTGCCAAATTTCAAGTTTCTATGTGAGAAAATTGGATTCCGTACGTAAAATTTGAAGGCTAATTCTTTTGCACATAGAATTGAATAATCGAGTTAGCACCCATTAGCTTTTCTTATTTATGACATAATCAATGCCCGTGCCAAATTTTAAGTTTCTATGTGAGAAAATTACATTCCGTACGTAACATTTGGACGCTAATTCTTTTGCTCATAGAATTAAATAGTGGAGTTGGGACACATTAGCTGTTCCTATTTATGACATAATCAATGCTCGTGCCAAATTTCAAGTTTCTATGTGAGAAAATTGGATTCTGTATGTAAAATTTGGACGCTAATTCTTTTGCACATAGAATTGAATAATTGAGTTAGGACCCATTAGCTTTTCCTATTTATGACATAATCAATGCCCGTGCCAAATTTTAAGTTTCTATGTGAGAAAATTACATTCCATACGTAAAACTTGGACGCTAATTCTTTTGTGCCTAGAATTAAATAACGGAGTTGGGACCCTTTAGCTTTTCCTATTTATGACATAATCAATGCTCGTGCCAAATTTCAAGTTTCTATGTGAGAAAATTGGATTCTGTACGTAAAATTTGGACGCTAATTCTTTTGCACATAGAATTGAATAATTGAGTTAGGACCAATTAGCTTTTCCTATTTATGACATAATCAATGCCCGTGCCAAATTCTAAGTTTCTATGTGAGAAAATTACATTCCATACGTAAAACTTGGACGCTAATTCTTTTGTGCCTAGAATTAAATAACGGAGTTGGGACCCTTTAGCTTTTCCTATTTATGACATAATCAATGCTCGTGCCAAATTTCAAGTTTCTATGTGAGAAAATTGGATTCTGTACGTAAAATTTTGACGCTAATTCTTTTGCACATAGAATTGAATAATTGAGTTAGGACCATTTAGCTTTTCCTATTTATGACATAATCAATGCCCGTGCCAAATTTTAAGTTTCTATGTGAGAAAATTAAATTCCCTACGTAAAACTTGGGCGCTAATTCTTTAGTGCCTAGAATTAAATAACGGAGTTGGGACCCATTAGCTTTTCCTATTTATGACATAATCAATGCTCGTGCCAAATTTCACGTTTCTATGACACTGGAAAGTGAGAAAAATACATTCCATACCTAAAATTTTGACGCTAATTCTTTTGCACATAGAATTGAATAATCGAGTTAGGACCCATTAGCTTTTCCTATTCATGACATAATCAATGCTCGTGCCAAATTTCACGTTTCTATGACACTGGAAAGTGAGAAAAATACATTCCGTACGGAAAATTTTGACGCTAATTCTTTTGCGCATAGAATTGAATAATCGAGTTGAGACACATTAGTTTTTCCTATTTAGGAAAAACCACATTAGTTTTTCCTATTCAATGCCCGTTCCAAATTTTAAGTTTCTATGTGAGAAAATTGGATTCTGTACGTAAAATTTGGACGCTAATTCTTTTGCGCATAGAATTGAATAATCGAGTTGGGACCCATTAGCTTTTCCTATTTATGACATAATCAATACTCGTGCCAAATTTCAAGTTTCTATGTGAGAAAATTGGATTCCGTACGTAAAATTTGGAGGCTAATTCTTTTGCACATAGAATTGAAAAATCGAGTTGGGACCCATTAGCTTTTCCTATTTATGACATAATCAATGCTCGTGCCAAATTTCAAGTTTCTATGTGAGAAAATTGGATTCCGTACGTAAAATTTGGAGGCTAATTCTTTTGCACATAGAATTGAATAATCGAGTTGGACCCATTAGCTTTTCCTATTTATGACATAATCAATGCTCGTGCCAAATTTCACGTTTCTATGACACTGGAAAGTGAGAAAAATACATTCCGTATGTAAAATTTTGACGCTAATTCTTTTGCGCATAGAATTGAATAATCGAGTTGGGACCCATTAGCTTTTCCTATTTATGACATAATCAATGCTCGTGCCAAATTTCAAGTTTCTATGTGAGAAAATTGGATTCCGTACGTAAAATTTGGAGGCTAATTCTTTTGCACATAGAATTGAATAATCGAGTTGGGACCCATTAGCTTTTCCTATTTATGACATAATCAATGCTCGTGCCAAATTTCAAGTTTCTATGTGAGAAAATTGGATTCCGTACATAAAATTTGAAGGCTAATTCTTTTGTGCATAGAATTGAATAATCGAGTTGGGACCCATTAGCTTTTCCTATTTATGACATAATCAATGCTCGTGCCAAATTTCACGTTTCTATGACACTGGAAAGTGAGAAAAATACATTCCGTACGTAAAATTTTGACGCTAATTCTTTTGCGCATAGAATTGAATAATCGAGTTGGGACCCATTAGTTTTTCCTATTTAGAACATATTCAATGCCCGTGCCAAATTTCAAGTTTCTATGTGAGAAAATTGGATAGTGTACATAAAATTTGGACGCTAATTCTTTTGCGCATAGAATTGAATAATCGAGTTGGGACCCATTAGCTTTTCCTATTTATGACATAATCAATGCTCGTGCCAAATTTCAAGTTTCTATGTGAGAAAATTGGATTCCGTACGTAAAATTTGGAGGCTAATTCTTTTGCACATAGAATTGAATAATCGAGTTGGACCCATTAGCTTTTCCTATTTATGACATAATCAATGCTCGTGCCAAATTTCACGTTTCTATGACACTGGAAAGTGAGAAAAATACATTCCGTACGTAAAATTTTGACGCTAATTCTTTTGCGCATAGAATTGAATAATCGAGTTGGGCCCCATTAGTTTTTCCTATTTAGAACATATTCAATGCCCGTGCCAAATTTTAAGTTTCTATGTGAGAAAATTGGATTCTGTACCTAAAATTTTGACGCTAATTCTTTTGCGCATAGAATTGAATAATCGAGTTGGGACCCATTAGCTTTTCCTATTTATGACATAATCAATGCTCGTGCCAAATTTCAAGTTTCTATGTGAGAAAATTGGATTCCGTACGTAAAATTTGGAGGCTAATTCTTTTGCACATAGAATTGAATAATCGAGTTGGACCCATTAGCTTTTCCTATTTATGACATAATCAATGCTCGTGCCAAATTTCACGTTTCTATGACACTGGAAAGTGAGAAAAATACATTCCGTACGTAAAATTTTGACGCTAATTCTTTTGCGCATAGAATTGAATAATCGAGTTGGGACCCATTAGTTTTTCCTATTTAGAACATATTCAATGCCCGTGCCAAATTTTAAGTTTCTATGTGAGAAAATTGGATAGTATACATAAAATTTGGACGCTAATTCTTTTGCGCATAGAATTGAATAATCGAGTTGGGACCCATTAGCTTTTCCTATTTATGACATAATCAATGCTCGTGCCAAATTTCAAGTTTCTATGTGAGCAAATTGGATTCCGTACGTAAAAATTGGAGGCTAATTCTTTTGCACATAGAATTAAATAATCGAGTTGGGACCCATTAGCTTTTCCTATTTATGACATAATCAAAGCTCGTGCCAAATTTCAAGTTTCTATGTGAGAAAATTGGATTCCGTACGTAAAATTTGAAGGCTAATTCTTTTGCTCATAGAATTAAATAATGGAGTTGGGACACATTAGCTGTTCCTATTTATGACATAATCAATGCTCGTGCCAAATTTCAAGTTTCTATGTGAGAAAATTGGATTCTGTATGTAAAATTTGGACGCTAATTCTTTTGCACATAGAATTGAATAATCTAGTTAGGACCCATTAGCTTTTCCTATTTATGACATAATCAATGCCCGTGCCAAATTTTAAGTTTCTATGTGAGAAAATTACATTCCATACGTAAAACTTGGACGCTAATTCTTTTGTGCCTAGAATTAAATAACGGAGTTGGGACCCTTTAGCTTTTCCTATTTATGACATAATCAATGCTCGTGCCAAATTTCAAGTTTCTATGTGAGAAAATTGGATTCTGTACGTAAAATTTGGACGCTAATTCTTTTGCACATAGAATTGAATAATTGAGTTAGGACCAATTAGCTTTTCCTATTTATGACATAATCAATGCCCGTGCCAAATTTTAAGTTTCTATGTGAGAAAATTACATTCCATACGTAAAACTTGGACGCTAATTCTTTTGTGCCTAGAATTAAATAACGGAGTTGGGACCATTTAGCTTTTCCTATTTATGACATAATCAATGCTCGTGCCAAATTTCAAGTTTCTATGTGAGAAAATTGGATTCCGTACGTAAAATTTGAAGGCTAATTCTTTTGCACATAGAATTGAATAATCGAGTTAGCACCCATTAGCTTTTCTTATTTATGACATAATCAATGCCCGTGCCAAATTTTAAGTTTCTATGTGAGAAAATTACATTCCGTACGTAACATTTGGACGCTAATTCTTTTGCTCATAGAATTAAATAATGGAGTTGGGACACATTAGCTTTTCCTATTTATGACATAATCAATGCTCGTGCCAAATTTCAAGTTTCTATGTGAGAAAATTGGTTTCTGTATGTAAAATTTGGACGCTAATTCTTTTGCACATAGAATTGAATAATCGAGTTGGGACCCATTAGCTTTTCCTATTTATGACATAATCAATGCTCGTGCCAAATTTCAAGTTTCTATGTGAGAAAATTGGATTCCGTACGTAAAATTTGGAGGCTAATTCTTTTGCACATAGAATTGAATAATCGAGTTGGACCCATTAGCTTTTCCTATTTATGACATAATCAATGCCGTGCCAAATTTCACGTTTCTATGACACTGGAAAGTGAGAAAAATACATTCCGTACGTAAAATTTTGACGCTAATTCTTTTGCGCATAGAATTGAATAATCGAGTTGGGACCCATTAGTTTTTCCTATTTAGAACATATTCAATGCCCGTGCCAAATTTTAAGTTTCCATGTGAGAAAATTGGATAGTGTACATAAAATTTTGACGCTAATTCTTTTGCGCATAGAATTGAATAATCGAGTTGGGACCCATTAGCTTTTCCTATTTATGACATAATCAATGCTCGTGCCAAATTTCAAGTTTCTATGTGAGAAAATTGGATTCCGTACGTAAAATTTGAAGGCTAATTCTTTTGCACATAGAATTGAATAATCGAGTTAGCACCCATTAGCTTTTCTTATTTATGACATAATCAATGCCCGTGCCAAATTTTAAGTTTCTATGTGAGAAAATTACATTCCGTACGTAACATTTGGACGCTAATTCTTTTGCTCATAGAATTAAATAATGGAGTTGGGACCCATTAGCTTTTCCTATTTATGACACAATCAATGCTCGTGCCAAATTTCACGTTTCTATGACACTGGAAAGTGAGAACAAAACATTCCGTACGTAAAATTTTGACGCTAATTCTTTTGCGCATAGAATTAAATAATCGAGTTGCGACCCATTAGTTTTTCCTATTTAGAACATATTCAATGCCCGTGCCAAATTTTAAGTTTCCATGTGAGAAAATTGGATAGTGTACATAAAATTTTGACGCTAATTCTTTTGCGCATAGAATTGAATAATCGAGTTGGGACCCATTAGCTTCTCCTATTTATGACATAATCAATGCTCGTGCCAAATTTCAAGTTTCTATGTGAGAAAATTGGATTCCGTACGTAAAATTTGGAGGCTAATTCTTTTGCACATAGAATTGAAAAATCGAGTTGGGACCCATTAGCTTTTCCTATTTATGACATAATCAATGCTCGTGCCAAATTTCAAGTTTCTATGTGAGAAAATTGGATTCCGTACGTAAAATTTGGAGGCTAATTCTTTTGCACATAGAATTGAATAATCGAGTTGGACCCATTAGCTTTTCCTATTTATGACATAATCAATGCTCGTGCCAAATTTCACGTTTCTATGACACTGGAAAGTGAGAAAAATACATTCCGTACGTAAAATTTTGACGCTAATTCTTTTGCGCATAGAATTGAATAATCGAGTTGGGACCCATTAGCTTTTCCTATTTATGACATAATCAATGCTCGTGCCAAATTTCAAGTTTCTATGTGAGAAAATTGGATTCCGTACGTAAAATTTGGAGGCTAATTCTTTTGCACATAGAATTGAATAATCGAGTTGGGACCCATTAGCTTTTCCTATTTATGACATAATCAATGCTCGTGCCAAATTTCAAGTTTCTATGTGAGAAAATTGGATTCCGTACGTAAAATTTGGAGGCTAATTCTTTTGCACATAGAATTGAATAATCGAGTTGGGACCCATTAGCTTTTCCTATTTATGACATAATCAATGCTCGTGCCAAATTTCAAGTTTCTATGTGAGAAAATTGGATTCCGTACGTAAAATTTGAAGGCTAATTCTTTTGCGCATAGAATTGAATAATCGAGTTGGGACCCATTAGCTTTTCCTATTTATGACATAATCAATGCTCGTGCCAAATTTCAAGTTTCTATGTGAGAAAATTGGATTCCGTACGTAAAATTTGGAGGCTAATTCTTTTGCACATAGAATTGAAAAATCGAGTTGGGACCCATTAGCTTTTCCTATTTATGACATAATCAATGCTCGTGCCAAATTTCACGTTTCTATGACACTGGAAAGTGAGAAAAATACATTCCGTACGTAAAATTTTGACGCTAATTCTTTTGCGCATAGAATTGAATAATCGAGTTGGGACCCATTAGTTTTTCCTATTTAGAACATATTCAATGCCCGTGCCAAATTTCAAGTTTCTATGTGAGAAAATTGGATAGTGTACATAAAATTTGGACGCTAATTCCTTTGCGTATAGAATTGAATAATCGAGTTGGGACCCATTAGCTTTTCCTATTTATGACATAATCAATGCTCGTGCCAAATTTCAAGTTTCTATGTGAGAAAATTGGATTCCGTACGTAAAATTTGGAGGCTAATTCTTTTGCACATAGAATTGAATAATCGAGTTGGACCCATTAGCTTTTCCTATTTATGACATAATCAATGCTCGTGCCAAATTTCACGTTTCTATGACACTGGAAAGTGAGAAAAATACATTCCGTACGTAAAAGTTTGACGCTAATTCTTTTGCGCATAGAATTGAATAATCGAGTTGGGCCCCATTAGTTTTTCCTATTTAGAACATATTCAATGCCCGTGCCAAATTTTAAGTTTCTATGTGAGAAAATTGGATTCTGTACATAAAATTTGGACGCTAATTCTTTTGCGCATAGAATTGAATAATCGAGTTGGGACCCATTAGCTTTTCCTATTTATGACATAATCAATGCTCGTGCCAAATTTCAAGTTTCTATGTGAGAAAATTGGATTCCGTACGTAAAATTTGGAGGCTAATTCTTTTGCACATAGAATTGAATAATCGAGTTGGACCCATTAGCTTTTCCTATTTATGACATAATCAATGCTCGTGCCAAATTTCACGTTTCTATGACACTGGAAAGTGAGAAAAATACATTCCGTACGTAAAATTTTGACGCTAATTCTTTTGCGCATAGAATTGAATAATCGAGTTGGGACCCATTAGCTTTTCCTATTTATGACATAATCAATGCTCGTGCCAAATTTCAAGTTTCTATGTGAGAAAATTGGATTCCGTACGTAAAATTTGGAGGCTAATTCTTTTGCACATAGAATTGAATAATCGAGTTGGGACCCATTAGCTTTTCCTATTTATGACATAATCAATGCTCGTGCCAAATTTCAAGTTTCTATGTGAGAAAATTGGATTCCGTACGCAAAATTTGAAGGCTAATTCTTTTGTGCATAGAATTGAATAATCGAGTTGGGACCCATTAGCTTTTCCTATTTATGACATAATCAATGCTCGTGCCAAATTTCACGTTTCTATGACACTGGAAAGTGAGAAAAATACATTCCGTACGTAAAATTTTGACGCTAATTCTTTTGCGCATAGAATTGAATAATCGAGTTGGGACCCATTAGTTTTTCCTATTTAGAACATATTCAATGCCCGTGCCAAATTTCAAGTTTCTATGTGAGAAAATTGGATAGTGTACATAAAATTTGGACGCTAATTCTTTTGCGCATAGAATTGAATAATCGAGTTGGGACCCATTAGCTTTTCCTATTTATGACATAATCAATGCTCGTGCCAAATTTCAAGTTTCTATGTGAGAAAATTGGATTCCGTACGTAAAATTTGGAGGCTAATTCTTTTGCACATAGAATTGAATAATCGAGTTGGACCCATTAGCTTTTCCTATTTATGACATAATCAATGCTCGTGCCAAATTTCACGTTTCTATGACACTGGAAAGTGAGAAAAATACATTCCGTACGTAAAATTTTGACGCTAATTCTTTTGCGCATAGAATTGAATAATCGAGTTGGGCCCCATTAGTTTTTCCTATTTAGAACATATTCAATGCCCGTGCCAAATTTTAAGTTTCTATGTGAGAAAATTGGATTCTGTACATAAAATTTGGACGCTAATTCTTTTGCGCATAGAATTGAATAATCGAGTTGGGACCCATTAGCTTTTCCTATTTATGACATAATCAATGCTCGTGCCAAATTTCAAGTTTCTATGTGAGAAAATTGGATTCCGTACGTAAAATTTGGAGGCTAATTCTTTTGCACATAGAATTGAATAATCGAGTTGGACCCATTAGCTTTTCCTATTTATGACATAATCAATGCTCGTGCCAAATTTCACGTTTCTATGACACTGGAAAGTGAGAAAAATACATTCCGTACGTAAAATTTTGACGCTAATTCTTTTGCGCATAGAATTGAATAATCGAGTTGGGACCCATTAGTTTTTCCTATTTAGAACATATTCAATGCCCGTGCCAAATTTTAAGTTTCTATGTGAGAAAATTGGATAGTGTACATAAAATTTGGACGCTAATTCTTTTGCGCATAGAATTGAATAATCGAGTTGGGACCCATTAGCTGTTCCTATTTATGACATAATCAATGCTCGTGCCAAATTTCAAGTTTCTATGTGAGAAAATTGGATTCCGTACGTAAAATTTGGAGGCTAATTCTTTTGCACATAGAATTAAATAATCGAGTTGGGACCCATTAGCTTTTCCTATTTATGACATAATCAAAGCCCGTGCCAAATTTCAAGTTTCTATGTGAGAAAATTGGATTCCGTACGTAAAATTTGAAGGCTAATTCTTTTGCACATAGAATTGAATAATCGAGTTAGCACCCATTAGCTTTTCTTATTTATGACATAATCAATGCCCGTGCCAAATTTTAAGTTTCTATGTGAGAAAATTACATTCCGTACGTAACATTTGGACGCTAATTCTTTTGCTCATAGAATTAAATAATGGAGTTGGGACACATTAGCTGTTCCTATTTATGACATAATCAATGCTCGTGCCAAATTTCAAGTTTCTATGTGAGAAAATTGGATTCTGTATGTAAAATTTGGACGCTAATTCTTTTGCACATAGAATTGAATAATCTAGTTAGGACCCATTAGCTTTTCCTATTTATGACATAATCAATGCCCGTGCCAAATTTTAAGTTTCTATGTGAGAAAATTACATTCCATACGTAAAACTTGGACGCTAATTCTTTTGTGCCTAGAATTAAATAACGGAGTTGGGACCCTTTAGCTTTTCCTATTTATGACATAATCAATGCTCGTGCCAAATTTCAAGTTTCTATGTGAGAAAATTGGATTCTGTACGTAAAATTTGGACGCTAATTCTTTTGCACATAGAATTGAATAATTGAGTTAGGACCAATTAGCTTTTCCTATTTATGACATAATCAATGCCCGTGCCAAATTTTAAGTTTCTATGTGAGAAAATTACATTCCATACGTAAAACTTGGACGCTAATTCTTTTGTGCCTAGAATTAAATAACGGAGTTGGGACCATTTAGCTTTTCCTATTTATGACATAATCAATGCTCGTGCCAAATTTCAAGTTTCTATGTGAGAAAATTGGATTCCGTACGTAAAATTTGAAGGCTAATTCTTTTGCACATAGAATTGAATAATCGAGTTAGCACCCATTAGCTTTTCTTATTTATGACATAATCAATGCCCGTGCCAAATTTTAAGTTTCTATGTGAGAAAATTACATTCCGTACGTAACATTTGGACGCTAATTCTTTTGCTCATAGAATTAAATAATGGAGTTGGGACACATTAGCTTTTCCTATTTATGACATAATCAATGCTCGTGCCAAATTTCAAGTTTCTATGTGAGAAAATTGGTTTCTGTATGTAAAATTTGGACGCTAATTCTTTTGCACATAGAATTGAATAATCGAGTTGGGACCCATTAGCTTTTCCTATTTATGACATAATCAATGCTCGTGCCAAATTTCAAGTTTCTATGTGAGAAAATTGGATTCCGTACGTAAAATTTGGACGCTAATTCTTTTGCACATAGAATTGAATAATCGAGTTGGACCCATTAGCTTTTCCTATTTATGACATAATCAATGCCGTGCCAAATTTCACGTTTCTATGACACTGGAAAGTGAGAAAAATACATTCCGTACGTAAAATTTTGACGCTAATTCTTTTGCGCATAGAATTGAATAATCGAGTTGGGACCCATTAGTTTTTCCTATTTAGAACATATTCAATGCCCGTGCCAAATTTTAAGTTTCCATGTGAGAAAATTGGATAGTGTACATAAAATTTTGACGCTAATTCTTTTGCGCATAGAATTGAATAATCGAGTTGGGACCCATTAGCTTTTCCTATTTATGACATAATCAATGCTCGTGCCAAATTTCAAGTTTCTATGTGAGAAAATTGGATTCCGTACGTAAAATTTGAAGGCTAATTCTTTTGCACATAGAATTGAATAATCGAGTTAGCACCCATTAGCTTTTCTTATTTATGACATAATCAATGCCCGTGCCAAATTTTAAGTTTCTATGTGAGAAAATTACATTCCGTACGTAACATTTGGACGCTAATTCTTTTGCTCATAGAATTAAATAATGGAGTTGGGACCCATTAGCTTTTCCTATTTATGACACAATCAATGCTCGTGCCAAATTTCACGTTTCTATGACACTGGAAAGTGAGAACAAAACATTCCGTACGTAAAATTTTGACGCTAATTCTTTTGCGCATAGAATTGAATAATCGAGTTGGGACCCATTAGTTTTTCCTATTTAGAACATATTCAATGCCGTGCCAAATTTTAAGTTTCTATGTGAGAAAATTGGATAGTGTACATAAAATTTGGACGCTAATTCTTTTGCGCATAGAATTGAATAATCGAGTTGGGACCCATTAGCTTTTCCTATTTATGACATAATCAATGCTCGTGCCAAATTTCAAGTTTCTATGTGAGAAAATTGGATTCCGTACGTAAAATTTGGAGGCTAATTCTTTTGCACATAGAATTGAATAATCGAGTTGGGACCCATTAGCTTTTCCTATTTATGACATAATCAAAGCTCGTGCCAAATTTCAAGTTTCTATGTGAGAAAATTGGATTCCGTACGTAAAATTTGAAGGCTAATTCTTTTGCACATAGAATTGAATAATCGAGTTAGCACCCATTAGCTTTTCTTATTTATGACATAATCAATGCCCGTGCCAAATTTTAAGTTTCTATGTGAGAAAATTACATTCCGTACGTAACATTTGGACGCTAATTCTTTTGCTCATAGAATTAAATAGTGGAGTTGGGACACATTAGCTGTTCCTATTTATGACATAATCAATGCTCGTGCCAAATTTCAAGTTTCTATGTGAGAAAATTGGATTCTGTATGTAAAATTTGGACGCTAATTCTTTTGCACATAGAATTGAATAATTGAGTTAGGACCCATTAGCTTTTCCTATTTATGACATAATCAATGCCCGTGCCAAATTTTAAGTTTCTATGTGAGAAAATTACATTCCATACGTAAAACTTGGACGCTAATTCTTTTGTGCCTAGAATTAAATAACGGAGTTGGGACCCTTTAGCTTTTCCTATTTATGACATAATCAATGCTCGTGCCAAATTTCAAGTTTCTATGTGAGAAAATTGGATTCTGTACGTAAAATTTGGACGCTAATTCTTTTGCACATAGAATTGAATAATTGAGTTAGGACCAATTAGCTTTTCCTATTTATGACATAATCAATGCCCGTGCCAAATTCTAAGTTTCTATGTGAGAAAATTACATTCCATACGTAAAACTTGGACGCTAATTCTTTTGTGCCTAGAATTAAATAACGGAGTTGGGACCCTTTAGCTTTTCCTATTTATGACATAATCAATGCTCGTGCCAAATTTCAAGTTTCTATGTGAGAAAATTGGATTCTGTACGTAAAATTTTGACGCTAATTCTTTTGCACATAGAATTGAATAATTGAGTTAGGACCATTTAGCTTTTCCTATTTATGACATAATCAATGCCCGTGCCAAATTTTAAGTTTCTATGTGAGAAAATTAAATTCCCTACGTAAAACTTGGGCGCTAATTCTTTAGTGCCTAGAATTAAATAACGGAGTTGGGACCCATTAGCTTTTCCTATTTATGACATAATCAATGCTCGTGCCAAATTTCACGTTTCTATGACACTGGAAAGTGAGAAAAATACATTCCATACCTAAAATTTTGACGCTAATTCTTTTGCACATAGAATTGAATAATCGAGTTAGGACCCATTAGCTTTTCCTATTCATGACATAATCAATGCTCGTGCCAAATTTCACGTTTCTATGACACTGGAAAGTGAGAAAAATACATTCCGTACGGAAAATTTTGACGCTAATTCTTTTGCGCATAGAATTGAATAATCGAGTTGAGACACATTAGTTTTTCCTATTTAGGAAAAACCACATTAGTTTTTCCTATTCAATGCCCGTTCCAAATTTTAAGTTTCTATGTGAGAAAATTGGATTCTGTACGTAAAATTTGGACGCTAATTCTTTTGCGCATAGAATTGAATAATCGAGTTGGGACCCATTAGCTTTTCCTATTTATGACATAATCAATGCTCGTGCCAAATTTCAAGTTTCTATGTGAGAAAATTGGATTCCGTATGTAAAATTTGGAGGCTAATTCTTTTGCACATAGAATTGAAAAATCGAGTTGGGACCCATTAGCTTTTCCTATTTATGACATAATCAATGCTCGTGCCAAATTTCAAGTTTCTATGTGAGAAAATTGGATTCCGTACGTAAAATTTGGAGGCTAATTCTTTTGCACATAGAATTGAATAATCGAGTTGGACCCATTAGCTTTTCCTATTTATGACATAATCAATGCTCGTGCCAAATTTCACTTTTCTATGACACTGGAAAGTGAGAAAAATACATTCCGTATGTAAAATTTTGACGCTAATTCTTTTGCGCATAGAATTGAATAATCGAGTTGGGACCCATTAGCTTTTCCTATTTATGACATAATCAATGCTCGTGCCAAATTTCAAGTTTCTATGTGAGAAAATTGGATTCCGTACGTAAAATTTGGAGGCTAATTCTTTTGCACATAGAATTGAATAATCGAGTTGGGACCCATTAGCTTTTCCTATTTATGACATAATCAATGCTCGTGCCAAATTTCAAGTTTCTATGTGAGAAAATTGGATTCCGTACGTAAAATTTGGAGGCTAATTCTTTTGCACATAGAATTGAATAATCGAGTTGGACCCATTAGCTTTTCCTATTTATGACATAATCAATGCTCGTGCCAAATTTCACGTTTCTATGACACTGGAAAGTGAGAAAAATACATTCCGTACGTAAAATTTTGACGCTAATTCTTTTGCGCATAGAATTGAATAATCGAGTTGGGCCCCATTACTTTTTCCTATTTAGAACATATTCAATGCCCGTGCCAAATTTTAAGTTTCTATGTGAGAAAATTGGATTCTGTACCTAAAATTTGGACGCTAATTCTTTTGCGCATAGAATTGAATAATCGAGTTGGGACCCATTAGCTTTTCCTATTTATGACATAATCAATGCTCGTGCCAAATTTCAAGTTTCTATGTGAGAAAATTGGATTCCGTACGTAAAATTTGGAGGCTAATTCTTTTGCACATAGAATTGAATAATCGAGTTGGACCCATTAGCTTTTCCTATTTATGACATAATCAATGCTCGTGCCAAATTTCACGTTTCTATGACACTGGAAAGTGAGAAAAATACATTCCGTACGTAAAATTTTGACGCTAATTCTTTTGCGCATAGAATTGAATAATCGAGTTGGGACCCATTAGTTTTTCCTATTTAGAACATATTCAATGCCCGTGCCAAATTTTAAGTTTCTATGTGAGAAAATTGGATAGTATACATAAAATTTGGACGCTAATTCTTTTGCGCATAGAATTGAATAATCGAGTTGGGACCCATTAGCTTTTCCTATTTATGACATAATCAATGCTCGTGCCAAATTTCAAGTTTCTATGTGAGCAAATTGGATTCCGTACGTAAAAATTGGAGGCTAATTCTTTTGCACATAGAATTAAATAATCGAGTTGGGACCCATTAGCTTTTCCTATTTATGACATAATCAAAGCTCGTGCCAAATTTCAAGTTTCTATGTGAGAAAATTGGATTCCGTACGTAAAATTTGAAGGCTAATTCTTTTGCTCATAGAATTAAATAATGGAGTTGGGACACATTAGCTGTTCCTATTTATGACATAATCAATGCTCGTGCCAAATTTCAAGTTTCTATGTGAGAAAATTGGATTCTGTATGTAAAATTTGGACGCTAATTCTTTTGCACATAGAATTGAATAATCTAGTTAGGACCCATTAGCTTTTCCTATTTATGACATAATCAATGCCCGTGCCAAATTTTAAGTTTCTATGTGAGAAAATTACATTCCATACGTAAAACTTGGACGCTAATTCTTTTGTGCCTAGAATTAAATAACGGAGTTGGGACCCTTTAGCTTTTCCTATTTATGACATAATCAATGCTCGTGCCAAATTTCAAGTTTCTATGTGAGAAAATTGGATTCTGTACGTAAAATTTGGACGCTAATTCTTTTGCACATAGAATTGAATAATTGAGTTAGGACCAATTAGCTTTTCCTATTTATGACATAATCAATGCCCGTGCCAAATTTTAAGTTTCTATGTGAGAAAATTACATTCCATACGTAAAACTTGGACGCTAATTCTTTTGTGCCTAGAATTAAATAACGGAGTTGGGACCATTTAGCTTTTCCTATTTATGACATAATCAATGCTCGTGCCAAATTTCAAGTTTCTATGTGAGAAAATTGGATTCCGTACGTAAAATTTGAAGGCTAATTCTTTTGCACATAGAATTGAATAATCGAGTTAGCACCCATTAGCTTTTCTTATTTATGACATAATCAATGCCCGTGCCAAATTTTAAGTTTCTATGTGAGAAAATTACATTCCGTACGTAACATTTGGACGCTAATTCTTTTGCTCATAGAATTAAATAATGGAGTTGGGACACATTAGCTTTTCCTATTTATGACATAATCAATGCTCGTGCCAAATTTCAAGTTTCTATGTGAGAAAATTGGTTTCTGTATGTAAAATTTGGACGCTAATTCTTTTGCACATAGAATTGAATAATCGAGTTGGGACCCATTAGCTTTTCCTATTTATGACATAATCAATGCTCGTGCCAAATTTCAAGTTTCTATGTGAGAAAATTGGATTCCGTACGTAAAATTTGGAGGCTAATTCTTTTGCACATAGAATTGAATAATCGAGTTGGACCCATTAGCTTTTCCTATTTATGACATAATCAATGCCGTGCCAAATTTCACGTTTCTATGACACTGGAAAGTGAGAAAAATACATTCCGTACGTAAAATTTTGACGCTAATTCTTTTGCGCATAGAATTGAATAATCGAGTTGGGACCCATTAGTTTTTCCTATTTAGAACATATTCAATGCCCGTGCCAAATTTTAAGTTTCCATGTGAGAAAATTGGATAGTGTACATAAAATTTTGACGCTAATTCTTTTGCGCATAGAATTGAATAATCGAGTTGGGACCCATTAGCTTTTCCTATTTATGACATAATCAATGCTCGTGCCAAATTTCAAGTTTCTATGTGAGAAAATTGGATTCCGTACGTAAAATTTGAAGGCTAATTCTTTTGCACATAGAATTGAATAATCGAGTTAGCACCCATTAGCTTTTCTTATTTATGACATAATCAATGCCCGTGCCAAATTTTAAGTTTCTATGTGAGAAAATTACATTCCGTACGTAACATTTGGACGCTAATTCTTTTGCTCATAGAATTAAATAATGGAGTTGGGACCCATTAGCTTTTCCTATTTATGACACAATCAATGCTCGTGCCAAATTTCACGTTTCTATGACACTGGAAAGTGAGAACAAAACATTCCGTACGTAAAATTTTGACGCTAATTCTTTTGCGCATAGAATTAAATAATCGAGTTGGGACCCATTAGTTTTTCCTATTTAGAACATATTCAATGCCCGTGCCAAATTTTAAGTTTCCATGTGAGAAAATTGGATAGTGTACATAAAATTTTGACGCTAATTCTTTTGCGCATAGAATTGAATAATCGAGTTGGGACCCATTAGCTTCTCCTATTTATGACATAATCAATGCTCGTGCCAAATTTCAAGTTTCTATGTGAGAAAATTGGATTCCGTACGTAAAATTTGGAGGCTAATTCTTTTGCACATAGAATTGAAAAATCGAGTTGGGACCCATTAGCTTTTCCTATTTATGACATAATCAATGCTCGTGCCAAATTTCAAGTTTCTATGTGAGAAAATTGGATTCCGTACGTAAAATTTGGAGGCTAATTCTTTTGCACATAGAATTGAATAATCGAGTTGGACCCATTAGCTTTTCCTATTTATGACATAATCAATGCTCGTGCCAAATTTCACGTTTCTATGACACTGGAAAGTGAGAAAAATACATTCCGTACGTAAAATTTTGACGCTAATTCTTTTGCGCATAGAATTGAATAATCGAGTTGGGACCCATTAGCTTTTCCTATTTATGACATAATCAATGCTCGTGCCAAATTTCAAGTTTCTATGTGAGAAAATTGGATTCCGTACGTAAAATTTGGAGGCTAATTCTTTTGCACATAGAATTGAATAATCGAGTTGGGACCCATTAGCTTTTCCTATTTATGACATAATCAATGCTCGTGCCAAATTTCAAGTTTCTATGTGAGAAAATTGGATTCCGTACGTAAAATTTGGAGGCTAATTCTTTTGCACATAGAATTGAATAATCGAGTTGGGACCCATTAGCTTTTCCTATTTATGACATAATCAATGCTCGTGCCAAATTTCAAGTTTCTATGTGAGAAAATTGGATTCCGTACGTAAAATTTGAAGGCTAATTCTTTTGCGCATAGAATTGAATAATCGAGTTGGGACCCATTAGCTTTTCCTATTTATGACATAATCAATGCTCGTGCCAAATTTCAAGTTTCTATGTGAGAAAATTGGATTCCGTACGTAAAATTTGGAGGCTAATTCTTTTGCACATAGAATTGAAAAATCGAGTTGGGACCCATTAGCTTTTCCTATTTATGACATAATCAATGCTCGTGCCAAATTTCACGTTTCTATGACACTGGAAAGTGAGAAAAATACATTCCGTACGTAAAATTTTGACGCTAATTCTTTTGCGCATAGAATTGAATAATCGAGTTGGGACCCATTAGTTTTTCCTATTTAGAACATATTCAATGCCCGTGCCAAATTTCAAGTTTCTATGTGAGAAAATTGGATAGTGTACATAAAATTTGGACGCTAATTCTTTTGCGCATAGAATTGAATAATCGAGTTGGGACCCATTAGCTTTTCCTATTTATGACATAATCAATGCTCGTGCCAAATTTCAAGTTTCTATGTGAGAAAATTGGATTCCGTACGTAAAATTTGGAGGCTAATTCTTTTGCACATAGAATTGAATAATCGAGTTGGACCCATTAGCTTTTCCTATTTATGACATAATCAATGCTCGTGCCAAATTTCACGTTTCTATGACACTGGAAAGTGAGAAAAATACATTCCGTACGTAAAATTTTGACGCTAATTCTTTTGCGCATAGAATTGAATAATCGAGTTGGGCCCCATTAGTTTTTCCTATTTAGAACATATTCAATGCCCGTGCCAAATTTTAGGTTTCTATGTGAGAAAATTGGATTCTGTACATAAAATTTGGACGCTAATTCTTTTGCGCATAGAATTGAATAATCGAGTTGGGACCCATTAGCTTTTCCTATTTATGACATAATCAATGCTCGTGCCAAATTTCAAGTTTCTATGTGAGAAAATTGGATTCCGTACGTAAAATTTGAAGGCTAATTCTTTTGCACATAGAATTGAATAATCGAGTTAGCACCCATTAGCTTTTCTTATTTATGACATAATCAATGCCCGTGCCAAATTTTAAGTTTCTATGTGAGAAAATTACATTCCGTACGTAACATTTGGACGCTAATTCTTTTGCTCATAGAATTAAATAATGGAGTTGGGACACATTAGCTGTTCCTATTTATGACATAATCAATGCTCGTGCCAAATTTCAAGTTTCTATGTGAGAAAATTGGATTCTGTATGTAAAATTTGGACGCTAATTCTTTTGCACATAGAATTGAATAATCTAGTTAGGACCCATTAGCTTTTCCTATTTATGACATAATCAATGCCCGTGCCAAATTTTAAGTTTCTATGTGAGAAAATTACATTCCATACGTAAAACTTGGACGCTAATTCTTTTGTGCCTAGAATTAAATAACGGAGTTGGGACCCTTTAGCTTTTCCTATTTATGACATAATCAATGCTCGTGCCAAATTTCAAGTTTCTATGTGAGAAAATTGGATTCTGTACGTAAAATTTGGACGCTAATTCTTTTGCACATAGAATTGAATAATTGAGTTAGGACCAATTAGCTTTTCCTATTTATGACATAATCAATGCCCGTGCCAAATTTTAAGTTTCTATGTGAGAAAATTACATTCCATACGTAAAACTTGGACGCTAATTCTTTTGTGCCTAGAATTAAATAACGGAGTTGGGACCATTTAGCTTTTCCTATTTATGACATAATCAATGCTCGTGCCAAATTTCAAGTTTCTATGTGAGAAAATTGGATTCCGTACGTAAAATTTGAAGGCTAATTCTTTTGCACATAGAATTGAATAATCGAGTTAGCACCCATTAGCTTTTCTTATTTATGACATAATCAATGCCCGTGCCAAATTTTAAGTTTCTATGTGAGAAAATTACATTCCGTACGTAACATTTGGACGCTAATTCTTTTGCTCATAGAATTAAATAATGGAGTTGGGACACATTAGCTTTTCCTATTTATGACATAATCAATGCTCGTGCCAAATTTCAAGTTTCTATGTGAGAAAATTGGTTTCTGTATGTAAAATTTGGACGCTAATTCTTTTGCACATAGAATTGAATAATCGAGTTGGGACCCATTAGCTTTTCCTATTTATGACATAATCAATGCTCGTGCCAAATTTCAAGTTTCTATGTGAGAAAATTGGATTCCGTACGTAAAATTTGGACGCTAATTCTTTTGCACATAGAATTGAATAATCGAGTTGGACCCATTAGCTTTTCCTATTTATGACATAATCAATGCCGTGCCAAATTTCACGTTTCTATGACACTGGAAAGTGAGAAAAATACATTCCGTACGTAAAATTTTGACGCTAATTCTTTTGCGCATAGAATTGAATAATCGAGTTGGGACCCATTAGTTTTTCCTATTTAGAACATATTCAATGCCCGTGCCAAATTTTAAGTTTCCATGTGAGAAAATTGGATAGTGTACATAAAATTTTGACGCTAATTCTTTTGCGCATAGAATTGAATAATCGAGTTGGGACCCATTAGCTTTTCCTATTTATGACATAATCAATGCTCGTGCCAAATTTCAAGTTTCTATGTGAGAAAATTGGATTCCGTACGTAAAATTTGAAGGCTAATTCTTTTGCACATAGAATTGAATAATCGAGTTAGCACCCATTAGCTTTTCTTATTTATGACATAATCAATGCCCGTGCCAAATTTTAAGTTTCTATGTGAGAAAATTACATTCCGTACGTAACATTTGGACGCTAATTCTTTTGCTCATAGAATTAAATAATGGAGTTGGGACCCATTAGCTTTTCCTATTTATGACACAATCAATGCTCGTGCCAAATTTCACGTTTCTATGACACTGGAAAGTGAGAACAAAACATTCCGTACGTAAAATTTTGACGCTAATTCTTTTGCGCATAGAATTGAATAATCGAGTTGGGACCCATTAGTTTTTCCTATTTAGAACATATTCAATGCCGTGCCAAATTTTAAGTTTCTATGTGAGAAAATTGGATAGTGTACATAAAATTTGGACGCTAATTCTTTTGCGCATAGAATTGAATAATCGAGTTGGGACCCATTAGCTTTTCCTATTTATGACATAATCAATGCTCGTGCCAAATTTCAAGTTTCTATGTGAGAAAATTGGATTCCGTACGTAAAATTTGGAGGCTAATTCTTTTGCACATAGAATTGAATAATCGAGTTGGGACCCATTAGCTTTTCCTATTTATGACATAATCAAAGCTCGTGCCAAATTTCAAGTTTCTATGTGAGAAAATTGGATTCCGTACGTAAAATTTGAAGGCTAATTCTTTTGCACATAGAATTGAATAATCGAGTTAGCACCCATTAGCTTTTCTTATTTATGACATAATCAATGCCCGTGCCAAATTTTAAGTTTCTATGTGAGAAAATTACATTCCGTACGTAACATTTGGACGCTAATTCTTTTGCTCATAGAATTAAATAGTGGAGTTGGGACACATTAGCTGTTCCTATTTATGACATAATCAATGCTCGTGCCAAATTTCAAGTTTCTATGTGAGAAAATTGGATTCTGTATGTAAAATTTGGACGCTAATTCTTTTGCACATAGAATTGAATAATTGAGTTAGGACCCATTAGCTTTTCCTATTTATGACATAATCAATGCCCGTGCCAAATTTTAAGTTTCTATGTGAGAAAATTACATTCCATACGTAAAACTTGGACGCTAATTCTTTTGTGCCTAGAATTAAATAACGGAGTTGGGACCCTTTAGCTTTTCCTATTTATGACATAATCAATGCTCGTGCCAAATTTCAAGTTTCTATGTGAGAAAATTGGATTCTGTACGTAAAATTTGGACGCTAATTCTTTTGCACATAGAATTGAATAATTGAGTTAGGACCAATTAGCTTTTCCTATTTATGACATAATCAATGCCCGTGCCAAATTCTAAGTTTCTATGTGAGAAAATTACATTCCATACGTAAAACTTGGACGCTAATTCTTTTGTGCCTAGAATTAAATAACGGAGTTGGGACCCTTTAGCTTTTCCTATTTATGACATAATCAATGCTCGTGCCAAATTTCAAGTTTCTATGTGAGAAAATTGGATTCTGTACGTAAAATTTTGACGCTAATTCTTTTGCACATAGAATTGAATAATTGAGTTAGGACCATTTAGCTTTTCCTATTTATGACATAATCAATGCCCGTGCCAAATTTTAAGTTTCTATGTGAGAAAATTAAATTCCCTACGTAAAACTTGGGCGCTAATTCTTTAGTGCCTAGAATTAAATAACGGAGTTGGGACCCATTAGCTTTTCCTATTTATGACATAATCAATGCTCGTGCCAAATTTCACGTTTCTATGACACTGGAAAGTGAGAAAAATACATTCCATACCTAAAATTTTGACGCTAATTCTTTTGCACATAGAATTGAATAATCGAGTTAGGACCCATTAGCTTTTCCTATTCATGACATAATCAATGCTCGTGCCAAATTTCACGTTTCTATGACACTGGAAAGTGAGAAAAATACATTCCGTACGGAAAATTTTGACGCTAATTCTTTTGCGCATAGAATTGAATAATCGAGTTGAGACACATTAGTTTTTCCTATTTAGGAAAAACCACATTAGTTTTTCCTATTCAATGCCCGTTCCAAATTTTAAGTTTCTATGTGAGAAAATTGGATTCTGTACGTAAAATTTGGACGCTAATTCTTTTGCGCATAGAATTGAATAATCGAGTTGGGACCCATTAGCTTTTCCTATTTATGACATAATCAATGCTCGTGCCAAATTTCAAGTTTCTATGTGAGAAAATTGGATTCCGTATGTAAAATTTGGAGGCTAATTCTTTTGCACATAGAATTGAAAAATCGAGTTGGGACCCATTAGCTTTTCCTATTTATGACATAATCAATGCTCGTGCCAAATTTCAAGTTTCTATGTGAGAAAATTGGATTCCGTACGTAAAATTTGGAGGCTAATTCTTTTGCACATAGAATTGAATAATCGAGTTGGACCCATTAGCTTTTCCTATTTATGACATAATCAATGCTCGTGCCAAATTTCACTTTTCTATGACACTGGAAAGTGAGAAAAATACATTCCGTATGTAAAATTTTGACGCTAATTCTTTTGCGCATAGAATTGAATAATCGAGTTGGGACCCATTAGCTTTTCCTATTTATGACATAATCAATGCTCGTGCCAAATTTCAAGTTTCTATGTGAGAAAATTGGATTCCGTACGTAAAATTTGGAGGCTAATTCTTTTGCACATAGAATTGAATAATCGAGTTGGGACCCATTAGCTTTTCCTATTTATGACATAATCAATGCTCGTGCCAAATTTCAAGTTTCTATGTGAGAAAATTGGATTCCGTACGTAAAATTTGGAGGCTAATTCTTTTGCACATAGAATTGAATAATCGAGTTGGACCCATTAGCTTTTCCTATTTATGACATAATCAATGCTCGTGCCAAATTTCACGTTTCTATGACACTGGAAAGTGAGAAAAATACATTCCGTACGTAAAATTTTGACGCTAATTCTTTTGCGCATAGAATTGAATAATCGAGTTGGGCCCCATTACTTTTTCCTATTTAGAACATATTCAATGCCCGTGCCAAATTTTAAGTTTCTATGTGAGAAAATTGGATTCTGTACCTAAAATTTGGACGCTAATTCTTTTGCGCATAGAATTGAATAATCGAGTTGGGACCCATTAGCTTTTCCTATTTATGACATAATCAATGCTCGTGCCAAATTTCAAGTTTCTATGTGAGAAAATTGGATTCCGTACGTAAAATTTGGAGGCTAATTCTTTTGCACATAGAATTGAATAATCGAGTTGGACCCATTAGCTTTTCCTATTTATGACATAATCAATGCTCGTGCCAAATTTCACGTTTCTATGACACTGGAAAGTGAGAAAAATACATTCCGTACGTAAAATTTTGACGCTAATTCTTTTGCGCATAGAATTGAATAATCGAGTTGGGACCCATTAGTTTTTCCTATTTAGAACATATTCAATGCCCGTGCCAAATTTTAAGTTTCTATGTGAGAAAATTGGATAGTATACATAAAATTTGGACGCTAATTCTTTTGCGCATAGAATTGAATAATCGAGTTGGGACCCATTAGCTTTTCCTATTTATGACATAATCAATGCTCGTGCCAAATTTCAAGTTTCTATGTGAGCAAATTGGATTCCGTACGTAAAAATTGGAGGCTAATTCTTTTGCACATAGAATTAAATAATCGAGTTGGGACCCATTAGCTTTTCCTATTTATGACATAATCAAAGCTCGTGCCAAATTTCAAGTTTCTATGTGAGAAAATTGGATTCCGTACGTAAAATTTGAAGGCTAATTCTTTTGCTCATAGAATTAAATAATGGAGTTGGGACACATTAGCTGTTCCTATTTATGACATAATCAATGCTCGTGCCAAATTTCAAGTTTCTATGTGAGAAAATTGGATTCTGTATGTAAAATTTGGACGCTAATTCTTTTGCACATAGAATTGAATAATCTAGTTAGGACCCATTAGCTTTTCCTATTTATGACATAATCAATGCCCGTGCCAAATTTTAAGTTTCTATGTGAGAAAATTACATTCCATACGTAAAACTTGGACGCTAATTCTTTTGTGCCTAGAATTAAATAACGGAGTTGGGACCCTTTAGCTTTTCCTATTTATGACATAATCAATGCTCGTGCCAAATTTCAAGTTTCTATGTGAGAAAATTGGATTCTGTACGTAAAATTTGGACGCTAATTCTTTTGCACATAGAATTGAATAATTGAGTTAGGACCAATTAGCTTTTCCTATTTATGACATAATCAATGCCCGTGCCAAATTTTAAGTTTCTATGTGAGAAAATTACATTCCATACGTAAAACTTGGACGCTAATTCTTTTGTGCCTAGAATTAAATAACGGAGTTGGGACCATTTAGCTTTTCCTATTTATGACATAATCAATGCTCGTGCCAAATTTCAAGTTTCTATGTGAGAAAATTGGATTCCGTACGTAAAATTTGAAGGCTAATTCTTTTGCACATAGAATTGAATAATCGAGTTAGCACCCATTAGCTTTTCTTATTTATGACATAATCAATGCCCGTGCCAAATTTTAAGTTTCTATGTGAGAAAATTACATTCCGTACGTAACATTTGGACGCTAATTCTTTTGCTCATAGAATTAAATAATGGAGTTGGGACACATTAGCTTTTCCTATTTATGACATAATCAATGCTCGTGCCAAATTTCAAGTTTCTATGTGAGAAAATTGGTTTCTGTATGTAAAATTTGGACGCTAATTCTTTTGCACATAGAATTGAATAATCGAGTTGGGACCCATTAGCTTTTCCTATTTATGACATAATCAATGCTCGTGCCAAATTTCAAGTTTCTATGTGAGAAAATTGGATTCCGTACGTAAAATTTGGAGGCTAATTCTTTTGCACATAGAATTGAATAATCGAGTTGGACCCATTAGCTTTTCCTATTTATGACATAATCAATGCCGTGCCAAATTTCACGTTTCTATGACACTGGAAAGTGAGAAAAATACATTCCGTACGTAAAATTTTGACGCTAATTCTTTTGCGCATAGAATTGAATAATCGAGTTGGGACCCATTAGTTTTTCCTATTTAGAACATATTCAATGCCCGTGCCAAATTTTAAGTTTCCATGTGAGAAAATTGGATAGTGTACATAAAATTTTGACGCTAATTCTTTTGCGCATAGAATTGAATAATCGAGTTGGGACCCATTAGCTTTTCCTATTTATGACATAATCAATGCTCGTGCCAAATTTCAAGTTTCTATGTGAGAAAATTGGATTCCGTACGTAAAATTTGAAGGCTAATTCTTTTGCACATAGAATTGAATAATCGAGTTAGCACCCATTAGCTTTTCTTATTTATGACATAATCAATGCCCGTGCCAAATTTTAAGTTTCTATGTGAGAAAATTACATTCCGTACGTAACATTTGGACGCTAATTCTTTTGCTCATAGAATTAAATAATGGAGTTGGGACCCATTAGCTTTTCCTATTTATGACACAATCAATGCTCGTGCCAAATTTCACGTTTCTATGACACTGGAAAGTGAGAACAAAACATTCCGTACGTAAAATTTTGACGCTAATTCTTTTGCGCATAGAATTAAATAATCGAGTTGGGACCCATTAGTTTTTCCTATTTAGAACATATTCAATGCCCGTGCCAAATTTTAAGTTTCCATGTGAGAAAATTGGATAGTGTACATAAAATTTTGACGCTAATTCTTTTGCGCATAGAATTGAATAATCGAGTTGGGACCCATTAGCTTCTCCTATTTATGACATAATCAATGCTCGTGCCAAATTTCAAGTTTCTATGTGAGAAAATTGGATTCCGTACGTAAAATTTGGAGGCTAATTCTTTTGCACATAGAATTGAAAAATCGAGTTGGGACCCATTAGCTTTTCCTATTTATGACATAATCAATGCTCGTGCCAAATTTCAAGTTTCTATGTGAGAAAATTGGATTCCGTACGTAAAATTTGGAGGCTAATTCTTTTGCACATAGAATTGAATAATCGAGTTGGACCCATTAGCTTTTCCTATTTATGACATAATCAATGCTCGTGCCAAATTTCACGTTTCTATGACACTGGAAAGTGAGAAAAATACATTCCGTACGTAAAATTTTGACGCTAATTCTTTTGCGCATAGAATTGAATAATCGAGTTGGGACCCATTAGCTTTTCCTATTTATGACATAATCAATGCTCGTGCCAAATTTCAAGTTTCTATGTGAGAAAATTGGATTCCGTACGTAAAATTTGGAGGCTAATTCTTTTGCACATAGAATTGAATAATCGAGTTGGGACCCATTAGCTTTTCCTATTTATGACATAATCAATGCTCGTGCCAAATTTCAAGTTTCTATGTGAGAAAATTGGATTCCGTACGTAAAATTTGGAGGCTAATTCTTTTGCACATAGAATTGAATAATCGAGTTGGGACCCATTAGCTTTTCCTATTTATGACATAATCAATGCTCGTGCCAAATTTCAAGTTTCTATGTGAGAAAATTGGATTCCGTACGTAAAATTTGAAGGCTAATTCTTTTGCGCATAGAATTGAATAATCGAGTTGGGACCCATTAGCTTTTCCTATTTATGACATAATCAATGCTCGTGCCAAATTTCAAGTTTCTATGTGAGAAAATTGGATTCCGTACGTAAAATTTGGAGGCTAATTCTTTTGCACATAGAATTGAAAAATCGAGTTGGGACCCATTAGCTTTTCCTATTTATGACATAATCAATGCTCGTGCCAAATTTCACGTTTCTATGACACTGGAAAGTGAGAAAAATACATTCCGTACGTAAAATTTTGACGCTAATTCTTTTGCGCATAGAATTGAATAATCGAGTTGGGACCCATTAGTTTTTCCTATTTAGAACATATTCAATGCCCGTGCCAAATTTCAAGTTTCTATGTGAGAAAATTGGATAGTGTACATAAAATTTGGACGCTAATTCTTTTGCGCATAGAATTGAATAATCGAGTTGGGACCCATTAGCTTTTCCTATTTATGACATAATCAATGCTCGTGCCAAATTTCAAGTTTCTATGTGAGAAAATTGGATTCCGTACGTAAAATTTGGAGGCTAATTCTTTTGCACATAGAATTGAATAATCGAGTTGGACCCATTAGCTTTTCCTATTTATGACATAATCAATGCTCGTGCCAAATTTCACGTTTCTATGACACTGGAAAGTGAGAAAAATACATTCCGTACGTAAAATTTTGACGCTAATTCTTTTGCGCATAGAATTGAATAATCGAGTTGGGCCCCATTAGTTTTTCCTATTTAGAACATATTCAATGCCCGTGCCAAATTTTAGGTTTCTATGTGAGAAAATTGGATTCTGTACATAAAATTTGGACGCTAATTCTTTTGCGCATAGAATTGAATAATCGAGTTGGGACCCATTAGCTTTTCCTATTTATGACATAATCAATGCTCGTGCCAAATTTCAAGTTTCTATGTGAGAAAATTGGATTCCGTACGTAAAATTTGGAGGCTAATTCTTTTGCACATAGAATTGAATAATCGAGTTGGACCCATTAGCTTTTCCTATTTATGACATAATCAATGCTCGTGCCAAATTTCACGTTTCTATGACACTGGAAAGTGAGAAAAATACATTCCGTACGTAAAATTTTGACGCTAATTCTTTTGCGCATAGAATTGAATAATCGAGTTGGGACCCATTAGTTTTTCCTATTTAGAACATATTCAATGCCGTGCCAAATTTTAAGTTTCTATGTGAGAAAATTGGATAGTGTACATAAAATTTGGACGCTAAATCTTTTGCGCATAGAATTGAATAATCTAGTTGGGACCCATTAGCTTTTCCTATTTATGACATAATCAATGCTCGTGCCAAATTTCAAGTTTCTATGTGAGAAAATTGGATTCCGTACGTAAAATTTGGAGGCTAATTCTTTTGCACATAGAATTGAATAATCGAGTTGGGACCCATTAGCTTTTCCTATTTATGACATAATCAAAGCTCGTGCCAAATTTCAAGTTTCTATGTGAGAAAATTGGATTCCGTACGTAAAATTTGAAGGCTAATTCTTTTGCACATAGAATTGAATAATCGAGTTAGCACCCATTAGCTTTTCTTATTTATGACATAATCAATGCCCGTGCCAAATTTTAAGTTTCTATGTGAGAAAATTACATTCCGTACGTAACATTTGGACGCTAATTCTTTTGCTCATAGAATTAAATAATGGAGTTGGGACACATTAGCTGTTCCTATTTATGACATAATCAATGCTCGTGCCAAATTTCAAGTTTCTATGTGAGAAAATTGGATTCTGTATGTAAAATTTGGACGCTAATTCTTTTGCACATAGAATTGAATAATCTAGTTAGGACCCATTAGCTTTTCCTATTTATGACATAATCAATGCCCGTGCCAAATTTTAAGTTTCTATGTGAGAAAATTACATTCCATACGTAAAACTTGGACGCTAATTCTTTTGTGCCTAGAATTAAATAACGGAGTTGGGACCCTTTAGCTTTTCCTATTTATGACATAATCAATGCTCGTGCCAAATTTCAAGTTTCTATGTGAGAAAATTGGATTCTGTACGTAAAATTTGGACGCTAATTCTTTTGCACATAGAATTGAATAATTGAGTTAGGACCAATTAGCTTTTCCTATTTATGACATAATCAATGCCCGTGCCAAATTTTAAGTTTCTATGTGAGAAAATTACATTCCATACGTAAAACTTGGGCGCTAATTCTTTAGTGCCTAGAATTAAATAACGGAGTTGGGACCCATTAGCTTTTCCTATTTATGACATAATCAATGCTCGAGCCAAATTTCACGTTTCTATGACACTGGAAAGTGAGAAAAATACATTCCATACCTAAAATTTTGACGCTAATTCTTTTGCACATAGAATTGAATAATCGAGTTAGGACCCATTAGCTTTTCCTATTCATGACATAATCAATGCTCGTGCCAAATTTCACGTTTCTATGACACTGGAAAGTGAGAAAAATACATTCCGTACGGAAAATTTTGACGCTAATTCTTTTGCGCATAGAATTGAATAATCGAGTTGAGACACATTAGTTTTTCCTATTTAGGACATATTCAATGCCCGTTCCAAATTTTAAGTTTCTATGTGAGAAAATTGGATTCTGTACGTAAAATTTGGACGCTAATTCTTTTGCGCATAGAATTGAATAATCGAGTTGGGACCCATTAGCTTTTCCTATTTATGACATAATCAATGCTCGTGCCAAATTTCAAGTTTCTATGTGAGAAAATTGGATTCCGTACGTAAAATTTGGAGGCTAATTCTTTTGCACATAGAATTGAAAAATCGAGTTGGGACCCATTAGCTTTTCCTATTTATGACATAATCAATGCTCGTGCCAAATTTCAAGTTTCTATGTGAGAAAATTGGATTCCGTACGTAAAATTTGGAGGCTAATTCTTTTGCACATAGAATTGAATAATCGAGTTGGACCCATTAGCTTTTCCTATTTATGACATAATCAATGCTCGTGCCAAATTTCACATTTCTATGACACTGGAAAGTGAGAAAAATACATTCCGTACGTAAAATTTTGACGCTAATTCTTTTGCGCATAGAATTGAATAATCGAGTTGGGACCCATTAGCTTTTCCTATTTAGAACATATTCAATGCCCGTGCCAAATTTTAAGTTTCTATGTGAGAAAATTGGATAGTGTACATAAAATTTGGACGCTAATTCTTTTGCGCATAGAATTGAATAATCGAGTTGGGACCCATTAGCTTTTCCTATTTATGACATAATCAATGCTCGTGCCAAATTTCAAGTTTCTATGTGAGAAAATTGGATTCCGTACGTAAAATTTGGAGGCTAATTCTTTTGCACATAGAATTGAATAATCGAGTTGGGACCCATTAGCTTTTCCTATTTATGACATAATCAATGCTCGTGCCAAATTTCAAGTTTCTATGTGAGAAAATTGGATTCCGTACGTAAAATTTGAAGGCTAATTCTTTTGCGCATAGAATTGAATAATCGAGTTGGGACCCATTAGCTTTTCCTATTTATGACATAATCAATGCTGGTGCCAAATTTCAAGTTTCTATGTGAGAAAATTGGATTCCGTACGTAAAATTTGGAGGCTAATTCTTTTGCACATAGAATTGAATAATCGAGTTGGGACCCATTAGCTTTTCCTATTTATGACATAATCAAAGCTCGTGCCAAATTTCAAGTTTCTATGTGAGAAAATTGGATTCCGTACGTAAAATTTGAAGGCTAATTCTTTTGCACATAGAATTGAATAATCGAGTTAGCACCCATTAGCTTTTCTTATTTATGACATAATCAATGCCCGTGCCAAATTTTAAGTTTCTATGTGAGAAAATTACATTCCGTACGTAACATTTGGACGCTAATTCTTTTGCTCATAGAATTAAATAGTGGAGTTGGGACACATTAGCTGTTCCTATTTATGACATAATCAATGCTCGTGCCAAATTTCAAGTTTCTATGTGAGAAAATTGGATTCTGTATGTAAAATTTGGACGCTAATTCTTTTGCACATAGAATTGAATAATTGAGTTAGGACCCATTAGCTTTTCCTATTTATGACATAATCAATGCCCGTGCCAAATTTTAAGTTTCTATGTGAGAAAATTACATTCCATACGTAAAACTTGGACGCTAATTCTTTTGTGCCTAGAATTAAATAACGGAGTTGGGACCATTTAGCTTTTCCTATTTATGACATAATCAATGCTCGTGCCAAATTTCAAGTTTCTATGTGAGAAAATTGGATTCCGTACGTAAAATTTGAAGGCTAATTCTTTTGCACATAGAATTGAATAATCGAGTTAGCACCCATTAGCTTTTCTTATTTATGACATAATCAATGCCCGTGCCAAATTTTAAGTTTCTATGTGAGAAAATTACATTCCGTACGTAACATTTGGACGCTAATTCTTTTGCTCATAGAATTAAATAATGGAGTTGGGACACATTAGCTTTTCCTATTTATGACATAATCAATGCTCGTGCCAAATTTCAAGTTTCTATGTGAGAAAATTGGTTTCTGTATGTAAAATTTGGACGCTAATTCTTTTGCACATAGAATTGAATAATCGAGTTTGGACCCATTAGCTTTTCCTATTTATGACATAATCAATGCTCGTGCCAAATTTCAAGTTTCTATGTGAGAAAATTGGATTCCGTACGTAAAATTTGGAGGCTAATTCTTTTGCACATAGAATTGAATAATCGAGTTGGACCCATTAGCTTTTCCTATTTATGACATAATCAATGCCGTGCCAAATTTCACGTTTCTATGACACTGGAAAGTGAGAAAAATACATTCCGTACGTAAAATTTTGACGCTAATTCTTTTGCGCATAGAATTGAATAATCGAGTTGGGACCCATTAGTTTTTCCTATTTAGAACATATTCAATGCCCGTGCCAAATTTTAAGTTTCCATGTGAGAAAATTGGATAGTGTACATAAAATTTTGACGCTAATTCTTTTGCGCATAGAATTGAATAATCGAGTTGGGACCCATTAGCTTTTCCTATTTATGACATAATCAATGCTCGTGCCAAATTTCAAGTTTCTATGTGAGAAAATTGGATTCCGTACGTAAAATTTGAAGGCTAATTCTTTTGCACATAGAATTGAATAATCGAGTTAGCACCCATTAGCTTTTCTTATTTATGACATAATCAATGCCCGTGCCAAATTTTAAGTTTCTATGTGAGAAAATTACATTCCGTACGTAACATTTGGACGCTAATTCTTTTGCTCATAGAATTAAATAATGGAGTTGGGACCCATTAGCTTTTCCTATTTATGACACAATCAATGCTCGTGCCAAATTTCACGTTTCTATGACACTGGAAAGTGAGAACAAAACATTCCGTACGTAAAATTTTGAAGCTAATTCTTTTGCGCATAGAATTAAATAATCGAGTTGGGACCCATTAGTTTTTCCTATTTAGAACATATTCAATGCCCGTGCCAAATTTTAAGTTTCCATGTGAGAAAATTGGATAGTGTACATAAAATTTTGACGCTAATTCTTTTGCGCATAGAATTGAATAATCGAGTTGGGACCCATTAGCTTCTCCTATTTATGACATAATCAATGCTCGTGCCAAATTTCAAGTTTCTATGTGAGAAAATTGGATTCCGTACGTAAAATTTGGAGGGTAATTCTTTTGCACATAGAATTGAAAAATCGAGTTGGGACCCATTAGCTTTTCCTATTTATGACATAATCAATGCTCGTGCCAAATTTCAAGTTTCTATGTGAGAAAATTGGATTCCGTACGTAAAATTTGGAGGCTAATTCTTTTGCACATAGAATTGAATAATCGAGTTGGACCCATTAGCTTTTCCTATTTATGACATAATCAATGCTCGTGCCAAATTTCACGTTTCTATGACACTGGAAAGTGAGAAAAATACATTCCGTACGTAAAATTTTGACGCTAATTCTTTTGCGCATAGAATTGAATAATCGAGTTGGGACCCATTAGCTTTTCCTATTTATGACATAATCAATGCTCGTGCCAAATTTCAAGTTTCTATGTGAGAAAATTGGATTCCGTACGTAAAATTTGGAGGCTAATTCTTTTGCACATAGAATTGAATAATCGAGTTGGGACCCATTAGCTTTTCCTATTTATGACATAATCAATGCTCGTGCCAAATTTCAAGTTTCTATGTGAGAAAATTGGATTCCGTACGTAAAATTTGGAGGCTAATTCTTTTGCACATAGAATTGAATAATCGAGTTGGGACCCATTAGCTTTTCCTATTTATGACATAATCAATGCTCGTGCCAAATTTCAAGTTTCTATGTGAGAAAATTGGATTCCGTACGTAAAATTTGAAGGCTAATTCTTTTGCGCATAGAATTGAATAATCGAGTTGGGACCCATTAGCTTTTCCTATTTATGACATAATCAATGCTCGTGCCAAATTTCAAGTTTCTATGTGAGAAAATTGGATTCCGTACGTAAAATTTGGAGGCTAATTCTTTTGCACATAGAATTGAAAAATCGAGTTGGGACCCATTAGCTTTTCCTATTTATGACATAATCAATGCTCGTGCCAAATTTCACGTTTCTATGACACTGGAAAGTGAGAAAAATACATTCCGTACGTAAAATTTTGACGCTAATTCTTTTGCGCATAGAATTGAATAATCGAGTTGGGACCCATTAGTTTTTCCTATTTAGAACATATTCAATGCCCGTGCCAAATTTCAAGTTTCTATGTGAGAAAATTGGATAGTGTACATAAAATTTGGACGCTAATTCCTTTGCGTATAGAATTGAATAATCGAGTTGGGACCCATTAGCTTTTCCTATTTATGACATAATCAATGCTCGTGCCAAATTTCAAGTTTCTATGTGAGAAAATTGGATTCCGTACGTAAAATTTGGAGGCTAATTCTTTTGCACATAGAATTGAATAATCGAGTTGGACCCATTAGCTTTTCCTATTTATGACATAATCAATGCTCGTGCCAAATTTCACGTTTCTATGACACTGGAAAGTGAGAAAAATACATTCCGTACGTAAAAGTTTGACGCTAATTCTTTTGCGCATAGAATTGAATAATCGAGTTGGGCCCCATTAGTTTTTCCTATTTAGAACATATTCAATGCCCGTGCCAAATTTTAAGTTTCTATGTGAGAAAATTGGATTCTGTACATAAAATTTGGACGCTAATTCTTTTGCGCATAGAATTGAATAATCGAGTTGGGACCCATTAGCTTTTCCTATTTATGACATAATCAATGCTCGTGCCAAATTTCAAGTTTCTATGTGAGAAAATTGGATTCCGTACGTAAAATTTGGAGGCTAATTCTTTTGCACATAGAATTGAATAATCGAGTTGGACCCATTAGCTTTTCCTATTTATGACATAATCAATGCTCGTGCCAAATTTCACGTTTCTATGACACTGGAAAGTGAGAAAAATACATTCCGTACGTAAAATTTTGACGCTAATTCTTTTGCGCATAGAATTGAATAATCGAGTTGGGACCCATTAGCTTTTCCTATTTATGACATAATCAATGCTCGTGCCAAATTTCAAGTTTCTATGTGAGAAAATTGGATTCCGTACGTAAAATTTGGAGGCTAATTCTTTTGCACATAGAATTGAATAATCGAGTTGGGACCCATTAGCTTTTCCTATTTATGACATAATCAATGCTCGTGCCAAATTTCAAGTTTCTATGTGAGAAAATTGGATTCCGTACGCAAAATTTGAAGGCTAATTCTTTTGTGCATAGAATTGAATAATCGAGTTGGGACCCATTAGCTTTTCCTATTTATGACATAATCAATGCTCGTGCCAAATTTCACGTTTCTATGACACTGGAAAGTGAGAAAAATACATTCCGTACGTAAAATTTTGACGCTAATTCTTTTGCGCATAGAATTGAATAATCGAGTTGGGACCCATTAGTTTTTCCTATTTAGAACATATTCAATGCCCGTGCCAAATTTCAAGTTTCTATGTGAGAAAATTGGATAGTGTACATAAAATTTGGACGCTAATTCTTTTGCGCATAGAATTGAATAATCGAGTTGGGACCCATTAGCTTTTCCTATTTATGACATAATCAATGCTCGTGCCAAATTTCAAGTTTCTATGTGAGAAAATTGGATTCCGTACGTAAAATTTGGAGGCTAATTCTTTTGCACATAGAATTGAATAATCGAGTTGGACCCATTAGCTTTTCCTATTTATGACATAATCAATGCTCGTGCCAAATTTCACGTTTCTATGACACTGGAAAGTGAGAAAAATACATTCCGTACGTAAAATTTTGACGCTAATTCTTTTGCGCATAGAATTGAATAATCGAGTTGGGCCCCATTAGTTTTTCCTATTTAGAACATATTCAATGCCCGTGCCAAATTTTAAGTTTCTATGTGAGAAAATTGGATTCTGTACATAAAATTTGGACGCTAATTCTTTTGCGCATAGAATTGAATAATCGAGTTGGGACCCATTAGCTTTTCCTATTTATGACATAATCAATGCTCGTGCCAAATTTCAAGTTTCTATGTGAGAAAATTGGATTCCGTACGTAAAATTTGGAGGCTAATTCTTTTGCACATAGAATTGAATAATCGAGTTGGACCCATTAGCTTTTCCTATTTATGACATAATCAATGCTCGTGCCAAATTTCACGTTTCTATGACACTGGAAAGTGAGAAAAATACATTCCGTACGTAAAATTTTGACGCTAATTCTTTTGCGCATAGAATTGAATAATCGAGTTGGGACCCATTAGTTTTTCCTATTTAGAACATATTCAATGCCCGTGCCAAATTTTAAGTTTCTATGTGAGAAAATTGGATAGTGTACATAAAATTTGGACGCTAATTCTTTTGCGCATAGAATTGAATAATCGAGTTGGGACCCATTAGCTGTTCCTATTTATGACATAATCAATGCTCGTGCCAAATTTCAAGTTTCTATGTGAGAAAATTGGATTCCGTACGTAAAATTTGGAGGCTAATTCTTTTGCACATAGAATTAAATAATCGAGTTGGGACCCATTAGCTTTTCCTATTTATGACATAATCAAAGCCCGTGCCAAATTTCAAGTTTCTATGTGAGAAAATTGGATTCCGTACGTAAAATTTGAAGGCTAATTCTTTTGCACATAGAATTGAATAATCGAGTTAGCACCCATTAGCTTTTCTTATTTATGACATAATCAATGCCCGTGCCAAATTTTAAGTTTCTATGTGAGAAAATTACATTCCGTACGTAACATTTGGACGCTAATTCTTTTGCTCATAGAATTAAATAATGGAGTTGGGACACATTAGCTGTTCCTATTTATGACATAATCAATGCTCGTGCCAAATTTCAAGTTTCTATGTGAGAAAATTGGATTCTGTATGTAAAATTTGGACGCTAATTCTTTTGCACATAGAATTGAATAATCTAGTTAGGACCCATTAGCTTTTCCTATTTATGACATAATCAATGCCCGTGCCAAATTTTAAGTTTCTATGTGAGAAAATTACATTCCATACGTAAAACTTGGACGCTAATTCTTTTGTGCCTAGAATTAAATAACGGAGTTGGGACCCTTTAGCTTTTCCTATTTATGACATAATCAATGCTCGTGCCAAATTTCAAGTTTCTATGTGAGAAAATTGGATTCTGTACGTAAAATTTGGACGCTAATTCTTTTGCACATAGAATTGAATAATTGAGTTAGGACCAATTAGCTTTTCCTATTTATGACATAATCAATGCCCGTGCCAAATTTTAAGTTTCTATGTGAGAAAATTACATTCCATACGTAAAACTTGGACGCTAATTCTTTTGTGCCTAGAATTAAATAACGGAGTTGGGACCATTTAGCTTTTCCTATTTATGACATAATCAATGCTCGTGCCAAATTTCAAGTTTCTATGTGAGAAAATTGGATTCCGTACGTAAAATTTGAAGGCTAATTCTTTTGCACATAGAATTGAATAATCGAGTTAGCACCCATTAGCTTTTCTTATTTATGACATAATCAATGCCCGTGCCAAATTTTAAGTTTCTATGTGAGAAAATTACATTCCGTACGTAACATTTGGACGCTAATTCTTTTGCTCATAGAATTAAATAATGGAGTTGGGACACATTAGCTTTTCCTATTTATGACATAATCAATGCTCGTGCCAAATTTCAAGTTTCTATGTGAGAAAATTGGTTTCTGTATGTAAAATTTGGACGCTAATTCTTTTGCACATAGAATTGAATAATCGAGTTGGGACCCATTAGCTTTTCCTATTTATGACATAATCAATGCTCGTGCCAAATTTCAAGTTTCTATGTGAGAAAATTGGATTCCGTACGTAAAATTTGGAGGCTAATTCTTTTGCACATAGAATTGAATAATCGAGTTGGACCCATTAGCTTTTCCTATTTATGACATAATCAATGCCGTGCCAAATTTCACGTTTCTATGACACTGGAAAGTGAGAAAAATACATTCCGTACGTAAAATTTTGACGCTAATTCTTTTGCGCATAGAATTGAATAATCGAGTTGGGACCCATTAGTTTTTCCTATTTAGAACATATTCAATGCCCGTGCCAAATTTTAAGTTTCCATGTGAGAAAATTGGATAGTGTACATAAAATTTTGACGCTAATTCTTTTGCGCATAGAATTGAATAATCGAGTTGGGACCCATTAGCTTTTCCTATTTATGACATAATCAATGCTCGTGCCAAATTTCAAGTTTCTATGTGAGAAAATTGGATTCCGTACGTAAAATTTGAAGGCTAATTCTTTTGCACATAGAATTGAATAATCGAGTTAGCACCCATTAGCTTTTCTTATTTATGACATAATCAATGCCCGTGCCAAATTTTAAGTTTCTATGTGAGAAAATTACATTCCGTACGTAACATTTGGACGCTAATTCTTTTGCTCATAGAATTAAATAATGGAGTTGGGACCCATTAGCTTTTCCTATTTATGACACAATCAATGCTCGTGCCAAATTTCACGTTTCTATGACACTGGAAAGTGAGAACAAAACATTCCGTACGTAAAATTTTGACGCTAATTCTTTTGCGCATAGAATTGAATAATCGAGTTGGGACCCATTAGTTTTTCCTATTTAGAACATATTCAATGCCGTGCCAAATTTTAAGTTTCTATGTGAGAAAATTGGATAGTGTACATAAAATTTGGACGCTAATTCTTTTGCGCATAGAATTGAATAATCGAGTTGGGACCCATTAGCTTTTCCTATTTATGACATAATCAATGCTCGTGCCAAATTTCAAGTTTCTATGTGAGAAAATTGGATTCCGTACGTAAAATTTGGAGGCTAATTCTTTTGCACATAGAATTGAATAATCGAGTTGGGACCCATTAGCTTTTCCTATTTATGACATAATCAAAGCTCGTGCCAAATTTCAAGTTTCTATGTGAGAAAATTGGATTCCGTACGTAAAATTTGAAGGCTAATTCTTTTGCACATAGAATTGAATAATCGAGTTAGCACCCATTAGCTTTTCTTATTTATGACATAATCAATGCCCGTGCCAAATTTTAAGTTTCTATGTGAGAAAATTACATTCCGTACGTAACATTTGGACGCTAATTCTTTTGCTCATAGAATTAAATAGTGGAGTTGGGACACATTAGCTGTTCCTATTTATGACATAATCAATGCTCGTGCCAAATTTCAAGTTTCTATGTGAGAAAATTGGATTCTGTATGTAAAATTTGGACGCTAATTCTTTTGCACATAGAATTGAATAATTGAGTTAGGACCCATTAGCTTTTCCTATTTATGACATAATCAATGCCCGTGCCAAATTTTAAGTTTCTATGTGAGAAAATTACATTCCATACGTAAAACTTGGACGCTAATTCTTTTGTGCCTAGAATTAAATAACGGAGTTGGGACCCTTTAGCTTTTCCTATTTATGACATAATCAATGCTCGTGCCAAATTTCAAGTTTCTATGTGAGAAAATTGGATTCTGTACGTAAAATTTGGACGCTAATTCTTTTGCACATAGAATTGAATAATTGAGTTAGGACCAATTAGCTTTTCCTATTTATGACATAATCAATGCCCGTGCCAAATTCTAAGTTTCTATGTGAGAAAATTACATTCCATACGTAAAACTTGGACGCTAATTCTTTTGTGCCTACAAATTAAATAACGGAGTTGGGACCCTTTAGCTTTTCCTATTTATGACATAATCAATGCTCGTGCCAAATTTCAAGTTTCTATGTGAGAAAATTGGATTCTGTACGTAAAATTTTGACGCTAATTCTTTTGCACATAGAATTGAATAATTGAGTTAGGACCATTTAGCTTTTCCTATTTATGACATAATCAATGCCCGTGCCAAATTTTAAGTTTCTATGTGAGAAAATTAAATTCCCTACGTAAAACTTGGGCGCTAATTCTTTAGTGCCTAGAATTAAATAACGGAGTTGGGACCCATTAGCTTTTCCTATTTATGACATAATCAATGCTCGTGCCAAATTTCACGTTTCTATGACACTGGAAAGTGAGAAAAATACATTCCATACCTAAAATTTTGACGCTAATTCTTTTGCACATAGAATTGAATAATCGAGTTAGGACCCATTAGCTTTTCCTATTCATGACATAATCAATGCTCGTGCCAAATTTCACGTTTCTATGACACTGGAAAGTGAGAAAAATACATTCCGTACGGAAAATTTTGACGCTAATTCTTTTGCGCATAGAATTGAATAATCGAGTTGAGACACATTAGTTTTTCCTATTTAGGAAAAACCACATTAGTTTTTCCTATTCAATGCCCGTTCCAAATTTTAAGTTTCTATGTGAGAAAATTGGATTCTGTACGTAAAATTTGGACGCTAATTCTTTTGCGCATAGAATTGAATAATCGAGTTGGGACCCATTAGCTTTTCCTATTTATGACATAATCAATGCTCGTGCCAAATTTCAAGTTTCTATGTGAGAAAATTGGATTCCGTACGTAAAATTTGGAGGCTAATTCTTTTGCACATAGAATTGAAAAATCGAGTTGGGACCCATTAGCTTTTCCTATTTATGACATAATCAATGCTCGTGCCAAATTTCAAGTTTCTATGTGAGAAAATTGGATTCCGTACGTAAAATTTGGAGGCTAATTCTTTTGCACATAGAATTGAATAATCGAGTTGGACCCATTAGCTTTTCCTATTTATGACATAATCAATGCTCGTGCCAAATTTCACGTTTCTATGACACTGGAAAGTGAGAAAAATACATTCCGTATGTAAAATTTTGACGCTAATTCTTTTGCGCATAGAATTGAATAATCGAGTTGGGACCCATTAGCTTTTCCTATTTATGACATAATCAATGCTCGTGCCAAATTTCAAGTTTCTATGTGAGAAAATTGGATTCCGTACGTAAAATTTGGAGGCTAATTCTTTTGCACATAGAATTGAATAATCGAGTTGGGACCCATTAGCTTTTCCTATTTATGACATAATCAATGCTCGTGCCAAATTTCAAGTTTCTATGTGAGAAAATTGGATTCCGTACATAAAATTTGAAGGCTAATTCTTTTGTGCATAGAATTGAATAATCGAGTTGGGACCCATTAGCTTTTCCTATTTATGACATAATCAATGCTCGTGCCAAATTTCACGTTTCTATGACACTGGAAAGTGAGAAAAATACATTCCGTACGTAAAATTTTGACGCTAATTCTTTTGCGCATAGAATTGAATAATCGAGTTGGGACCCATTAGTTTTTCCTATTTAGAACATATTCAATGCCCGTGCCAAATTTCAAGTTTCTATGTGAGAAAATTGGATAGTGTACATAAAATTTGGACGCTAATTCTTTTGCGCATAGAATTGAATAATCGAGTTGGGACCCATTAGCTTTTCCTATTTATGACATAATCAATGCTCGTGCCAAATTTCAAGTTTCTATGTGAGAAAATTGGATTCCGTACGTAAAATTTGGAGGCTAATTCTTTTGCACATAGAATTGAATAATCGAGTTGGACCCATTAGCTTTTCCTATTTATGACATAATCAATGCTCGTGCCAAATTTCACGTTTCTATGACACTGGAAAGTGAGAAAAATACATTCCGTACGTAAAATTTTGACGCTAATTCTTTTGCGCATAGAATTGAATAATCGAGTTGGGCCCCATTACTTTTTCCTATTTAGAACATATTCAATGCCCGTGCCAAATTTTAAGTTTCTATGTGAGAAAATTGGATTCTGTACCTAAAATTTGGACGCTAATTCTTTTGCGCATAGAATTGAATAATCGAGTTGGGACCCATTAGCTTTTCCTATTTATGACATAATCAATGCTCGTGCCAAATTTCAAGTTTCTATGTGAGAAAATTGGATTCCGTACGTAAAATTTGGAGGCTAATTCTTTTGCACATAGAATTGAATAATCGAGTTGGACCCATTAGCTTTTCCTATTTATGACATAATCAATGCTCGTGCCAAATTTCACGTTTCTATGACACTGGAAAGTGAGAAAAATACATTCCGTACGTAAAATTTTGACGCTAATTCTTTTGCGCATAGAATTGAATAATCGAGTTGGGACCCATTAGTTTTTCCTATTTAGAACATATTCAATGCCCGTGCCAAATTTTAAGTTTCTATGTGAGAAAATTGGATAGTATACATAAAATTTGGACGCTAATTCTTTTGCGCATAGAATTGAATAATCGAGTTGGGACCCATTAGCTTTTCCTATTTATGACATAATCAATGCTCGTGCCAAATTTCAAGTTTCTATGTGAGCAAATTGGATTCCGTACGTAAAAATTGGAGGCTAATTCTTTTGCACATAGAATTAAATAATCGAGTTGGGACCCATTAGCTTTTCCTATTTATGACATAATCAAAGCTCGTGCCAAATTTCAAGTTTCTATGTGAGAAAATTGGATTCCGTACGTAAAATTTGAAGGCTAATTCTTTTGCTCATAGAATTAAATAATGGAGTTGGGACACATTAGCTGTTCCTATTTATGACATAATCAATGCTCGTGCCAAATTTCAAGTTTCTATGTGAGAAAATTGGATTCTGTATGTAAAATTTGGACGCTAATTCTTTTGCACATAGAATTGAATAATCTAGTTAGGACCCATTAGCTTTTCCTATTTATGACATAATCAATGCCCGTGCCAAATTTTAAGTTTCTATGTGAGAAAATTACATTCCATACGTAAAACTTGGACGCTAATTCTTTTGTGCCTAGAATTAAATAACGGAGTTGGGACCCTTTAGCTTTTCCTATTTATGACATAATCAATGCTCGTGCCAAATTTCAAGTTTCTATGTGAGAAAATTGGATTCTGTACGTAAAATTTGGACGCTAATTCTTTTGCACATAGAATTGAATAATTGAGTTAGGACCAATTAGCTTTTCCTATTTATGACATAATCAATGCCCGTGCCAAATTTTAAGTTTCTATGTGAGAAAATTACATTCCATACGTAAAACTTGGACGCTAATTCTTTTGTGCCTAGAATTAAATAACGGAGTTGGGACCATTTAGCTTTTCCTATTTATGACATAATCAATGCTCGTGCCAAATTTCAAGTTTCTATGTGAGAAAATTGGATTCCGTACGTATAATTTGAAGGCTAATTCTTTTGCACATAGAATTGAATAATCGAGTTAGCACCCATTAGCTTTTCTTATTTATGACATAATCAATGCCCGTGCCAAATTTTAAGTTTCTATGTGAGAAAATTACATTCCGTACGTAACATTTGGACGCTAATTCTTTTGCTCATAGAATTAAATAATGGAGTTGGGACACATTAGCTTTTCCTATTTATGACATAATCAATGCTCGTGCCAAATTTCAAGTTTCTATGTGAGAAAATTGGTTTCTGTATGTAAAATTTGGACGCTAATTCTTTTGCACATAGAATTGAATAATCGAGTTGGGACCCATTAGCTTTTCCTATTTATGACATAATCAATGCTCGTGCCAAATTTCAAGTTTCTATGTGAGAAAATTGGATTCCGTACGTAAAATTTGGAGGCTAATTCTTTTGCACATAGAATTGAATAATCGAGTTGGACCCATTAGCTTTTCCTATTTATGACATAATCAATGCCGTGCCAAATTTCACGTTTCTATGACACTGGAAAGTGAGAAAAATACATTCCGTACGTAAAATTTTGACGCTAATTCTTTTGCGCATAGAATTGAATAATCGAGTTGGGACCCATTAGTTTTTCCTATTTAGAACATATTCAATGCCC